>NW_015386963.1:352854-359248 GCF_001527695.2 Protobothrops mucrosquamatus
AAAATTCACCCTAGGTCAGTCCCGCTTGTTGAAAAAGCCATGTCTTGAGGGCGCGGCGGAAGGTTAGGAGATCCGGAATCGTCCGGATCTCGGGGGGTAGCTTGTTCCAGAGGGTGGGGGCACCCACAGAGAAGGCCCTCCCCCTGGGGGTCGCCAGCCGACACTGCCTG
Source organism: Protobothrops mucrosquamatus (assembly GCF_001527695.2). Lineage (NCBI taxonomy): Eukaryota > Metazoa > Chordata > Lepidosauria > Squamata > Viperidae > Protobothrops > Protobothrops mucrosquamatus. Next base: position 353,025 of record NW_015386963.1, read on the forward strand.
GCCGACGGCACCCTGAGGAGGCCCGCTCTTTTTATGTGTCTCTCTATCCAAGAGATGCACGTATCATAATATTGAAGTATGCAAGAGTTAATATCATGTAAATGTTGTGATCGTGAGGAATTTTTAGTCTTGCAAAACTACGTTGATGAACCTTATAAGTGGTGAAAAATGCTTCGAGCCCCTCTAATATACAGTAGTAAATGAAAGAGTTCCTGCTTATGAAACAGAAAGCATTATAGAAGAAATGCTTTTCTAAGGTTGACATATGGGTAATGAAATGCAAACATTGCCTTTAAAAAGTCAGAGAGGAAGTGGAGTCACAGGTGGCTATGAAGCAATTGGTGCTTGACACAAGAAAAAGAGAAAGAGAGTGGTGGGGGGGAATAAAAAGCTCAATTGGGCAACAGGCCAAAAAGAAGGATGCAAGAAGAAGAAGAAAAATCAAGGAAATGAACTGTTGTTCCATCTGCTGCATTAAAAAAAAATCTTTCATAATAAATTACAGTGGGCTAAATAAATTTATAACCATGATTTGACATTATGTGTGTAGAGGAGGGTGAGGGAATAAGGCATTTATAAAAAAAAGCTGGAATAGGATTGTTAGATGCAAAGGTACTAAAACAGATTGATATTTAATTGTATATGGGTTTTCTAAATTTAGAAAAGATTGCCTGCTAGAAACAAACCTAATCAATGAAATACACAAGAAGCTGGGTCATTTTGAAAACTAGGAGAGGATTTACCCAGAACTCTATTATCAGGAGCTTCTGGCAGGCAAACTATATTGTAGATTAATATGCAGGAGGAATATTATTGTGTTTACAGAGAATATTTTACCTTGACATATTCTTTAGTAAATACATATATTTATGTTGTATAGTATACAGAACATGGGTGTATGTGTGTTATTCAAGATGGAACATTCTGAAATAAATCACACACCCACACGCATATGGGGGGTTTCTCTCTCTCTCTCTCTCTCTCTCTCTCTCTCTCTCTCTCTCTCTCTCTCTCTCTCTCTCTCTCTCTCTCTCTCTCTCTCTCTCTCTCCCTCCCTCCCTCCCTCCCTCCCTCCCTCCCTGACTGTATTTTTAGAGGCAGAAATAAAGCTCTTCATAACCAAATTCTACCTACTGTGATGCAGAGACTTCCATCCATAAGTAACTGCAGTCAACAACAACAACAACAACAACAACAACAACAACAACAACAACAATAATAATAATAATAATAATAATAATAATAATAATAATAATAATAATAATAATAATAATGATGATGATGATGATGTTGGAAGGGACCTTGGAGGTCATCTAGTCCAACTCTCTGCTCAGGCAGGAAACTCTATACCATTTCGGACAAATGGCTGTCCATCTCTTCTTAAAAACTTCAATTGTTGGAGTATTCACTGCTTCTGGAGGCAGGTTGCATGTCTGCTTCAAATCCCTGGTATGTTGGGTAGGACCTGATCCCTGTACTACTGAAATAAAGAAGTTCTGACTGGTTATCAGATCATGCATCAATAATATAACACGGCATCCCCTAAATGCATTATTAAGAAAGCTTTTCATCAGTCCATTGACTCACATTTTCATTGCAGATGATACAAATTTCTTTAAATTCATGTGCAGTAGCCTAATCACATGAAGATTGTGGCAATGGAGTCCTTTCATTCCATTTTACTGTAGTAAAAACTGGCCTTGAGATTGAGTCAAAAATATGAGCCCTTCCACCATGTGGTAAAAACAAAGGATGCACTATTTACATACCTGCCACAGCATGAGAGCCAAATCAGTTCATGATTTGTGCAACTGGATGCTTTGGAAAAATTTACAGGACGAATCAACACACAGCCTTTTTTATAATTGTAGACCATATCAGTAAGGTGGGAATATGTAGCAATAGCAATAGCACTTAGGCTTATATACCACTTCATAGTGCTTTACAACCCTCTCTAAGGGGTTTACATAATCGACCTATTGCCCCCAACAATCTGGGTCCTCATTTTACTGACCTTAGAAGGATGGAAGGCTGAATCAACCTTGAGCCAGTCAGGATCAAATTGCTGATAGCTATCAGAATTAGACTGTAATGATGCATTCTGTGCCACCATGGCCCAAGTAGGGTGGGCATACATGGATATATTTGTGGGTATAAAACCAATCACTGTAGAAGCAAAGATTTGGTGAATCCTACTATGCCATCTCCTCTTGGTGAGCTTCTTAGAATCTGTGCAGTTAGAGAGAGAATACTAAGCTAGCTGAAACTTGTTTTGATCAGGATAATTCACTGTTTTTTAATACCAGTCTTGCATCTTGGTCCCTTATATTTAATGTCCTGTTATATGGAACATATGTAGTGGAAATTGGCAGCTTGAGATGCCACAGTTCATTTTACAACCTGATGCTATTCAGTTTGAGATCCCCAGGAACTTTCATTAAAATCATCTTATTTTTTTCCCTTCCTTTCTTTCTCTTTCCTTCTCTTTCCTTTCATTCAAAGCTATCCTCTTTTGTCTGGAGGAAAAAAATTCCAATTAAACATCGAGGTCTGCTTTCTTCTCCTCAGCTGTCTTATCACAATCCTTGTCTTCCTCTGCTGTTATATAGTTTCTCATTTGCCTTGCCTGTTCATTGACTTTGTATTAAAAAAAGAAAGAAAGACATATCCTAAACTTGCTCTGTGCATTTAAGGGAATTCTTGATATTTATATTGCATTGATTTCTAGTATGCATGGAACTGAGATGTCCATTAATCCTTTTATTGCTGCTCTCCGTGCTGCTTAGTGCAATTGCTTCTGCAATAGCAAGGCATAAAGGATTCTAGAGTCATCATTCATCATTTTGCCAACATGACAGAAATAAGGATAGGCTTTAACTATTTCACTGATGTCTGATGTGAACCAAGGGGGAGCAATGATGAACATGAGTTGTGACATTCCAATACAAGCTCCATCCCATTTATACAGGTAGTCCTTGATTTAGGAACACAATTGAGCCCAAAATTTATGTTGTTAAGTGAGACTTTTGTTAAGTGAACTTTGCCCCATTTTACGACTTTTCTTGCTTCAGTTGTTAAATGAATAACTGCAATTGATAAGTCAGTAACTTGATTCTTAAGTGAATTTCCCATTGACTTTGCTTGTCAGAAGGTCACAAGCCTTCTAGCCACACCCCCAGGACGACTCATTCTTTGCTCCGTTTCCAGAAATCCGCAGAAACGGGAACTTATGCAGGAGGCCATCCACCACCTTTTAGAAATTCATGCAATAGAACCGGTTCCAATAGACCACAGGGGGAAAGGGTTTTATTCAATCCTTTTTGTGGTACCCAAGACCTCAGGGGGGTGGAGAGCTATTCTGGACCTCAAGCATATCAACCATTACATCACTTACAAAAGGTTCAAGATGCAATCCCTCCAGTCCATACTAGGAGGGATCAGACAGGGGGATTTTTTAGCTTCAATAGACCTCACAGAGGCTTATCTTTACATCCCCATTCATCCAGCTCACCGCCGGTTCCTGAGGTTTTGTTACAAGGGCAAACACTTTCAATACAGGGCTCTCCCCTTCGGTCTTTCGTCGGCTCCCAGGGTATTCACAAAAATCCTGGCCGTCGTGGCAGCCCAATTGAGGAAGGTTCCCATTCGCGTCCAATGCTACCTGGACGACATCCTGATTCAGGCGTCCTCCTTGCTGGCGGCTCAGAGGGATGTGAATCACACCATGCTATGACCTTGGGACTGTTGCTATGACCTTGGGACATAGCAACAGTCATAAATATGAACCAGTTGCCAAGCGTCTGAATTTTGATCACATGATCATGGGGATGCTGCAAAGATTGTAACTGTGAAAAATGTTCATAAGTCACTTTTTTCAGTGCTGTTGTAACTTTGAACATTCAATAAATGAACTTTTATAAGTCGAGGACTACCTGTACATGTGCCAAGATGTACATAAGCAAGAATCATGTATCATGACAGCATGGTGCTGCCTTCATCATTTGGATGACAGCTTTGAAGATGGGAATGCCTATCTATGAAGATGCTATAAGTTGCCAGCATAGAAAAATGCTCTATTCTACCTAACAGTGTAAGATAATTATTATTCCTATTCAGTCTCTCATTTTTACTGCCTGAGGCTATGTGATTTGGGGGGGGGGGACCCTGTAGGGATTCCAACAGTTTCAATGCATCATATCAACATTAAGAACAACACAAAAACAAAACAAAACAAAAAAAGTGAAACCCATCCTCACATTAGAATAGAATCCAAATGAGCCTAGTAATGACAATGCAAATAAACTTGCCAGTTCATTCATGCCTTATTCCTTCAGCCTGTTGGTACTATATATAGTTTTACCAAAACCAATATGAATTGGTAAAACCTACCATATCTACATATCTATTTATTGTAAGTGTAGCTTCATAATAAATGCAAAACAGTAGTACAAAGAGTAGGACTAAGAAGAAGAAGAAGAAGAAGAAGAAGAAGAAGAAGAAGAAGAAGAAGAAGAAGAAGAAGAAGAAGAAGAAGAAGAAGGAGGAGGAGGAGGAGGAGGAGGAGGAGGAGGAGGAGGAAATGATGATATATCCACACCTATAAGTATCTTCTGTAAATTGGCTTAAAATGAAGATTCCTGCATGGGTTTGGGCGACAGGTGTTCTAGCAGAAACACTCCTCTCTTGCTGGCTGCCAATATGTTTCTAAATAAAATTTCAAGAACTGCTGCTGATCCATAAAGCCTTTAATGGGTCTCTAGAAGTTTATACTCTATTCAGTAATCCACAGCCGGTGAATTAAATCTGGGAAGGAATCTTTTGATTCTCTTGCTACCTCCAATTTAATTTGCATTTTTAATGGGATATTTTCTGTTTTGTTTTAAATTTTATTAGCCATCTTCAGTACTCTCCAGAATAGAAAGGAGGGTATAAATAAAACAAAATGAAAAAAATATATATTATGGAAATGATTTTCCTTTGTCAAGAGAGTTTGTTTGTTTTATTATTTCCTAGCATAATCTATAACACTAATGTCCCCTCCAAGCCCTAAACAGATCAGATCTTGATTAGGTTTTTAAGATCACACAAAATCAGGCAGATATTGCCACCTCATAGGATAAATGTATCTAACAACAAACAATAACATAAAATTAATTAAAGAATAAGACCCATTTAAATTCTTATTTGTGTTACCAGGAGACATGTTTTTCTTGAGACTAGAAAGAACTCAAAGATTTATCCAGAGCCCAGGATTCCTATGTTGTTAACCTTCTGCTATCATAGTTATTCATCCCTTGATTCATAGCACAGCATATGCATAGAAGTGGGTCCATTGGATGAGATTCATGAACAAAGAACCCAAATTCACTTGGGTTATAATACCTACTTAGGTTAGAAAGAAATGATTTAAATTTAACGTTTGAATGTATTGTTACATAGTGAATTTGTAAGAGTGCCAGATAAATTTCCTAGTGGACTGGTAATGCAAGAAAACTAATTAAAATCTGGAATAAATCTTTACACTAAAATGAAAGTCAGACAGAACATTACCACCACATATGGAAAATATTACACTTCTTCATATGTATTCAACACAGATCTGTGTTCTGGCCTAGCTTGATTCAGGGAATTCCTGTCCAACCTAAACGTCTTGAAAGCATTAGAGCTCTAACAAGATTTTCGACCTCTCAAAGGCTGAAAAGACAAAGGAACTTGTAAGCTTTCAAAGATAACCTTTACTTGTTATATTCTTGTTTCTGCTGCTACCAAACCAGAAAATAGGAAAGTAAGGATAACACAGGTCAAAGGGCTGATGAAGCTAATATGTCCAAATGGAGCTTCAAATGTCATCAGGGACATTCAGAGCAAACAATCACATAATTTAGTTTGGTGAGACAGGAAAAAAAATGTATCTTCTATTCAATGGCTGTATGTTATAGTATGTTATGTATGTATACTGTAATAGCAGCTCTACCACCAACAAGAAAAGTGATGGTTATATTTTGAAATATTCACATAATTCCAGTCTGTTTTACTCGGAAGATTCCCCAGTAAATAAATATTGATTTATTAATTTGTATTAATATCTGTTAATTATTTATTAACAATGTGAGATTGTTTCATCTCACATTGAAACAATTCTGGATGGCTTACAGTATTAACAAAAAGTCTTGCTTTTTTTAGTGGGAAATAGGAATACTAATAAACACACACACACACACACA
>NW_015386963.1:359348-394690 GCF_001527695.2 Protobothrops mucrosquamatus
TATTCCTAATAACTCAGTCTTTCTCACTGGCCTTGAAGCTTCTGCAACTCGTGCTCCATGAAATACAGTATATAGCTTATCAAGCATGTATAATGGTCCACCGCCATTATTAATTCTTTTCTGCTTTTCTGAAAGAGCAAAAATACGAATACATGATGATGATGATGATGATGATGATGATGATGATGATGTTATCCATTCAATTGTGTCTGATTCTTGGTGATTCTATGAGACAAATCTCTGCACATCTTCCGATCTTGCACTTCTTTGCATTGTTCTGTGCTCTGGCTGGTGTCAACATATTTACAGAATACACCAATCTGGGGGGACATCATCCAACATCCAGAAGAGAGACAAAATCCAAAAGTATCTCTACGAACTTGAAAACTGGGCCCTTCCAACTCTGCTATTCTGATTTGTTAGATATCTAATGAAACCTGAGACTCTCAACTACTTTGGACTACTTAGTCCATGTCTGGACCCAAATAAGAGTCCAAATTCAGAACATATTATTATTAAAGAATGTAGACTGGGTCACTTTCAATTATGGGGAGATTATTAATGATCAAAAAGTTACAGCCAGTTTGGAGAATCACTGTTTGCAGAAATTTGGGTTTAGGAATAGAATCAAATTTTCCAGATTGGATTTATGAACACAGATTCTATATCTGATTTTTTTTCTGAACAGACATAATAAATAGTATTAAGGAATGTGTCTATCTATCTACCCATCTATCAGCTGTTAAAAGAAGTATATAAGCTTAACACTATTTACTATGTCTATTCAGAATAGATGATAAATAGACAGACAGACAGACAGACAGACAGACAGACAGACAGACAGACAGACAGACAGACAGACAATAGAGAGCGGAGGGAAGCAGAGGCAGTAGCTAGTAAATGAAACTGCCATGACTATCTTGAATGAAAGATTAAGAAAATATAATCATACAGAGCATGTCTGATGTCACCTAAAAAGGAACATTTTGAGGAGGTTCTATAACATGTGTGTCTTTTCTTGAAAACTATTCAGTTTCTTTAATGTTATACAGTCAAAATAATGCTCCCCTACTGATTAACCAGGTCCCATTTGAACCAAAAGTCCTGTGGTTTTTTTGTTTTGTTTTTTTAAGAGTTCAAGTTGTTATTTTTTTCTGAATTAGAAATCTTCTGTACATTCCCTTTGGATTGAAGATACCCTCTGTTCAGTACTTTATTTTTTTCCCTCATTGATTTTAACACCTAACTTGACTTTGGGCAAAAAGCCTCAACATATTGCCAGACAGTGTATATGCACAAAAAAAGTCTTTAAAGTGGAGATAAACAGAACACTTATAGGAGGGAACACAGAACAATTGAGGGAATGTGTCAATAGCTTGAATGAAAGCAAATAGAGCTGTTGAAACCATTCAGCCATTTCTGTAAAGGTTGAAAGGCAGTTCATTCTCTTTTCTTTTTGTCCCTCTCAAAAGCTTTCATTAAACTCTCACTGACTGTAATACTGCATTCAGATAAGGCAGTGGTGTCTAAGTGAACCTTGAAATTGGCACATCCAAGGAAGTGGTTCTGCTGCAGAACAATAGTCAAAGAAGAACCCAACTGTGGTCAAGGTGTGTGACTTTTGTATACGGTACAACCTCAAGCTTCAGGGGCAAGGCACATGCAGTCTCCTTTTGTTGCTGAATCACAATCCCCAGCATTTTGGTAGATGCCTACTGGAGGGAGGGAGGCTCTGTTGTTCATAAGCTGAAGCAAATTGTGTGCTGCCCTAATTGTCTCAACCAGTCTTAAGCTGTCTCAAGGGTATTGGAATCTCAATGCATGCAGGCATAAGCACATTGGTGGCCTCCACACATTTTGTATTATAACTCTCACAGCCTGTTGCCATTGGTTATGTTGGAAAAAATACAGACATGCAGAAGGCACCATAACAATTGGTTTTGCTGGTTACACAGCTGGGATTTACAGGTTAGCAATACTTGTAGAGCCACAGGTTTCTCACTCTTTCTATAACCCATCTAACAATGGCTTAAGATCTACTATTTATTTTGCTCTAGTTCTGATGACTCCAGATTATTGACTGTTATTATATCATTTTTAGCAAGAATGGGAACTTGCAGCAATTGGGCAAATAAGGCAATGCAGAAAATTTTTACTCCCCCCATCTATTAAACTCTGGCGCAGCTCAGAATTGGTCCTGATTGGAATGGCCAAAGAAATAAATAAGAATTATCAGTGGAAAAGTGCCTAGCTAGTATACAAGGATTACATAGATTCCCCTACAAGACATGTAGTTTTCTTGGCAACAACACAGAAAAGGTTTGCCACTGCCTTGTAGGTATTTGATGGCTTTTCAGTTGAACATGTAGCTCTGGTATTTACTGATGCTTCTCCATTTAGATCTGTCCCGCCTTAGTTTTTCTTGGCAATGCCACAATTAACGGAGTATCTTAAATTCCTTTTTTCTAGTTTAATTTAAATATCAAAATCTGTTGAATATGATCTTTTTCTCTGTTCAGTGATTGGATACCACTTGGGGCCGAGGCTTAAATTATTTGGATGATTTTTTTTTTAATATCTATCAGTAGCTGCCTGTTCAGAAGTGTAAAATGGCTAAGAGTGGTGAGTAAAATGCAATGCAGTTTAAGTGGAAAGTCCCCATTTTCATATTGAAGGTAGTGATTTCAGACTTAGAGGAATAGTTGGGACCTTGAACTGCAGGTCTTGCGCAGTAGTGCAGCAGCCAAAGGATTTCGGGGCTCTGTGCCCTCTGGCTGAATTTCTTCCTGTTAGGAAGAACTGTGATTTTAAAGCTATTTGCAGAGAAAAGAAAACCTCTATTCTTGACCACTATGGAAAATCAGAGACTTGCAGAAAGAACTTATCAAGAAAAAATAAATACCTTTCAAGAGGAGACATATGAGATGTTGTAACTAATTCAAACAATAATGACTTCAAACCACAAAGAAATCCAAAATAACTTTGAAAACATAAACCAATTCATCTCCAATTTAACTTTACAACAACAAAAATCCCAGGAAATAACAATAGAGAAGGAGCTGATAAAACAGATAACTGAACACAAATTCGAGGATAGAGACTCAAAGATGGAACTTAACACAACAAAGAAGTATGATTTAACCCAAGTGGGGAAAAAATTACAAGAAATATTGGTTTTGGAAAAGGCAACTTATACTTTAAGACCATGGCTTAGAATGGCTTATACATAAGGACATATTTTAGATATTTAAATGTGATTGATTTTTAAGAAAATTACAATGGATTGAAAAAAATGTTTTGAATAAGAGTTAAAAGACCAGATGACTAGATTTATTCAATGGAATATTTAAAGATTAAATATATTCTTAATGATGGTAAAAAAGAATGGAAAAATTTTGGAAATAAATATGTATTAGCTTAGGGGAAACATGGACTTTCAGTAGTATACTATCTTTTTATCCCTCTTTACTCTTGTTCTCCCCCCCCCTTCTTTTAGTCTTATTTATTCCTTAAGTAAGGTAAAAGTTATGGGATGGTTTACATGAGAAAAAATAGAATCAAATATTTAAATGTAATTAACTTTGAGAAAATCTTAACCAGTAAGAATGTTTTGAACATTGTGGAAAAAACAAATGTAAACAAAAACTGTAAATGGGATCTATGATGAGGCAACCAGAATGACTAGTGAGAAAAGAAATATTATATTGATGTGATTATTATTTGCGGAAATATTAGAAAAAATTATATTCAATTGTTATCTATCAAAACAATAAGAATTGTATTAACTTAAGGTTGGCAAAAGAGAACATTATGGGAAGAAGAGGAAATCAAGTAAAGCTATTATGTGGATTATAGATTATAGAAACCAATTATTAGCGAATGTTTTTTAAATGTAAATTCAGACAACACTGTTTATCGAATATTAAGGTGACCATGTTAAAAAATTAATAAAATATATTATATATATATATATAAAAAAGAATAGTTGGGACCTCATCAGATCACTTCTAGTGAAACAATTATTTTGAGCTTGACCTTTTATACTCCAAACACATCCAGTATTGGAACAGCATTGCAACATTTTGAGGAAGATTGGATCAACCAGTTTTGAGTACGTCTCTTATTCAAAAACTTTTGAACATCTGTAAAAATTATATTTCATGACGTGAAATTACAGCCACATAAGAGCTATAAGGAAACTCGCCTTAAAGATAGTACATTTTTTAATTGCTGTGGAGATTGACATTAATATGATGGTTATTGGAGAACTTTATAAATGTCACAGTGTACCCTCCATATTAGATATATCATTCGGTTATGACTTCTCATATTAACTTTAGAGGTAAACATTTATTTTCAGTATTCTGGTCAAAAAAAGTATTTGATTTTACAGTAAGTACAACATCCCTTTCCTTTATGTCTAACTCTTCAAGAAATGCCTCATCAAACTCTGCATAGAATGTTCCAGCTGCCTTGCATTATGTAAAAAAAAAAAAAAAACTCTAATTGAAAATTTCAGAAAGCCATTCCTGCTGTCATTTCTGTTGGATTGATGATATTAATAGAAAGTTGCATAAAGGAACTGAAATCACAAGGGCTATCTGGGTTAGAATCATAGCTGTCAAAGCTATTATTTATTTAGTATCAGTTTGATAATTCCTCCCCTCACGAAGTGACAGGAGAGTGTTCCTGGGAAGTAGAAACAAGCATATATGCCAAGAGTGAATTTATTTATTTAATCAGTTTTTTTATCCTGACACACAATACTCCTTCCTTTTTCCTTTTTCCCACAACAACAACAACAACACTATGAGGTGGGTTCATCTGAAACAGCATGACTGCCCTAAGTCACCTAGCTGGGTTTCTTGCCAAGGCAGAACTGGAACTCACTGTCTCCTGTTTTCTAAGCCAGCACCTAATCTACTACACCAAACTGGCTCTCAGTATAAACTCTCAGCACAGTCATCCAGGGTGTGAAGTTCATCTTAACTGCCTATCTAAAGAAAGCAGAGACCTATGAACAATAGCAATATAGGAAGATGCTGGTGGCAACTGATCACTTTATTGCCAATGGAAGAGACACAATTTCATACTATGTAGGAAAACACAGTGGGAAACCATTCTTGCATTTTTTTTACCAAGAAAACCACATGGTAGACAAGATAAAGGGATGATATAGTGTAAGATGATGGGCCTCTCAAGTCAGATGGCACTCAAAATGCTACTTAGCAACAGCTGTGCATCTTTCTGAATATTTATAGTACTTATGACATGTCTAGCTTGAAGCCTTTGGGATGATCTGATTTCTGATGTTGCCATGCAGGAAAAGGAAATATGAAGCTTCAAAGACAGAATAAAAATGGGAACATATAAGAAGCATGAACATGGAAAAGCTCAACACAGGAAAGATGAAACTACACGTTCACATCTTAGGCCTCTGAAAATTGCAATGGAATAGGACACTTTTAGTCAGAAGATCACATTGTTTCGTATTCAGGTCATGAAAAACACAGAAGGAATGTCACCTCTTTTATATGAAGGGTATAGTAAGAGCAATAATGGAAAGTAATGCAATCAATGACCATGTAATATTAATTAGACTTAATGAACACTTATGACTATTATCCAGGTTTATACGCCAACCACTGATGCAGAAGAAAAGGAGGTTGATGAGTTCTATGGTTAAGTTCAGTTTAAAATTCACAGAATATCCAATATTTAGTATGCTCCTTGTAGTTGGAGACTGGAATGACAACATTGGCAATATTAAGGAGGAAAAAAATACTGCTATGATATCATCTCTTTTCTTCATTAGACTAGACATACTCAGTTCCTGCAACTGTTCATCATATGCTTTGTTGCTCTTCTTTGCACTCTTTCTAGAGTCTTCACATCTTTTTTTGTCTCTTGGTGACAAAAACTGGACACATTGTTCCAAGTGTGGTCTTATCAATGCAGTATAAAGCAGTACTAGTACTTCACAAGGTCTTGATATTATCCCTCTGTTGATGCAACCTAGGTATTGCATTGGTTTTTTTTCACTGTTGCAACACCCTGATGCCTCATACTTAAGTGATTGTCCACTAGGACACCTAGATCCCTGTCATAGTTACTGCTGTTGAGCCAGGTACCACCCGTTCTATACCTGTGAATTTGGTTTTTCTTGTCTAAGTGTAAAACCTTACTTTTCTCACCACTAAATTATATTTTGTTGAATTGTAAATTAAGTCCAGAAAGCCAAATATAATCCAAAGCTGTGGTAACTTGTAGAGATTGTTGAAATCAAATGCAACTATAGTGACATTTTGTCATCCTAGAGCAGGGATCTTCAAACTTGGCAACTTTAAGACTTGTGGACTTCAACTCCCAGAATTCCTCAGCCAGTCAGGGCTGGCTGAGGAATTCTGGGAGTTGAAGTCCACAAGTCTTAAAGTTGCCAAGTTTGAAGACCCCTGTCCTAGAGCATCCCAACATTGCAGAGAGAGTGGGGTTGTAGTCAGAATTCAAGATTTGTCTAGGCAGAGAATTTCCATCTTCTCAGAATTCAGCCTTATGCCTATTGTTCCCAACCAAATAATTTATACTGAACCTGGCATCCTCCACTGTTCTATAAGCCTGTAATAAAAATTCCATTGCCTCATCCAGTTTGAAAGAAAATTAATAATAGAGTTATGTATCATCTACATACTGCTGACATTTCACTCCAGATGAACTCAATGTATTGGCTGCCCATTGCAAAAATTACAAATCTCTTCAATGCTGTTCACCTTGAATATAAATGGAAGACTTATCAAATGAAGCCATTCCAGTAGACAATTCATAAAACATAAGAATGGGTAGTACAATTTTTCAACTATACATAATCATTCAGAAACAAACAGAAAAAAAGATCAAGGATCTGACCTCACAGTGTGTCAGATTATTGCTGTACTGAAAAAGCCCCATAGTAGCCCATTGTTATAGTAGCTGTAAAATTCTGAGCCTATCCATTTCCAGTTCCCATGGATATTTCAAGGGACCAAAACTTCAAGGTTTTCCAACATCACACTGTGGAATCACTTGAATCAAGGATGATAAGTGTAAAACTGTTTCTTTGATAACAAATAGGTTTCAAAGATAACCATTTGAAAATGCTTGTGTAAAGGGAAGATTTACACAATCTTCAATTAAAACAACCATTAGACAGCAAATGTTTGTTTTCCATACTCTTAGGAAAACCATGCACTAACATATCTCAAATTGTTTCAAATGAATGCTAAAAATTATGTTAGAGAGTCATTGAAAGATGCAATGTAATTAGAAGGCCTTAACTTTTCCATGAAACTCTGTAAGATTAGTTGCAATCGATGCAAATTTAACTCTTCCCATGCAATGCAATTATTAAAATTTAACATCCTTGGTGATAATCAAAGTTCCATAAGGAAAAAGTTGAGGAAGACTAAGAAAAACAAAAGGTAAAAGTTACAAGAAGCAAAACAGTGTGAGCCAGGCAGATTTCAGAGTGATTTCCAAAATACCCTCAGCTAAAGGCTGTAATGTTGCAAAAACATTCATTATTATTTTTAGGTTCTCTGACTCTATGGCTTGCAGCAATAAATCCATACCTGGTTGGATTTAGTGTATTGCTAGGTTTTTAGATATGGACTATTTGAACAACATTTTTTATTTATTTATGGAGTCCTTCGTGCTCGTTGAGTTTGGTTACTTGTTTGTAGGCATTGCATTACCCAACTTGGTAACATCATCAGAACTAGTGAGAGTAGGGTTTGCTTCTTGTTTACATATGGTAGCTTGCCCTGACAGTACTAGTGAGGTACAAATTTTCTCCCTGGTAGTTCCTCAGTTAGTCTTTACAAGCAAGTAATAATAATGAACTTTCCCCATACTTTTTATTAAGGCTTACTTTTTCCAAGGGACAATTTTATTTAACCTTTATGAAAAATGCTTAATGTTAAAGAACTTCAGTGTTAAACTTACAAATTCATGAGTAAAAAAAGGGATAGCTACGTATATGTCTAATAAATTAAGAGTCACATTGTAGAAATGCTTTGGCCACCGTTGAATACTTACTTTTCAGTTACATCACTAGCGCAAGGAGAAAAAAACAGAACACAGTTTCATTATTAGATAATTTATTTTCCATGGCAACAGGGGCAACTACGAATGACAGTCAGAAGTTGTCCCAATTATTTTTTAAACTAGACCAATTCATTGCAACTGACATTCTGAGGGAATGTCATTTTAGGGAGTGTAGGAGAAAATGCATCCAATTACATTCAAATATCTCCTAATACCCCCTTCCCAAACTTTGAATTTTTTTTCCATCTGGACATTTTCCTTTCATGCCAGACTACTTGATATAGTGGGAAATAGGCAAGCTGACTGATGGTAATTTCTAATCAGGTAATCAAACAAGCTTGATACAACTCTTTCCAATTTGTTTAGATTAGCATTGGCCTGCCAATTTAAGTAATCCTTACATAATTCAGAGTCTAAGCATTATTTTCTAAATGCATAGATCATATACTATAAGTATCTCCGATTTTAAGGCCTTATTGATATTTTTTTAATTAAACTTTTAAATGGAATACTGAGAAAAATAGTGCAGGCATTCTTTCAAAAAAGCACTAATAGTTATGTATAGCTAGATGGGCAATAGTTGAATTTAAAAGTAGATAGAGAAAGAAACAAATATACACAGAATGAATTGTTAAGGGAGCAGAGGTATGACACTTTATAAACAGTATGGTTAGGATGGAATGAGACAATTCACCATGGCCAACTCAACCCTGGGCCAACTCACTGTGGGACAATTCAACAATTCAATTCAATCATTTAAAATAATTTTAAAAAAAATATTTTAATTTTGCCATTCGCATTTCATTTTGTCCCTTCTTTTGCCACATTTCTTTAATGATTCTATTCCACCATTGCTTCACTTCTGTGAAGGATTCTATAATTCCTTGAATATGGGGGAAAAACTCTGAATGCTACCAGATTTTACTTACAGCTTGTTTTATGTCACTAGTTATTTGCTGCAAATGAAACACCTCTATTCCTTTCCAGAAAGAAATGCAGGACAGATTCCATCTCCTTCCCTTCCTAATATGCATATTAATTAAATCTCAGAGTGAAAAGGAAAGCTGATTACATCACAAGATTGTCTCAAGATTCCATTGAATCATTAATCATAATTCAAGAAAAATAACAGATGATGGGAATTGGAGGCTACAGCAAATTCTGTGTACAGTTCTTTTGAAATGGATTTTAGAGATTCCATTGCTTAAGCTAAATAGAAATAATAGTCTGGAGCAACATGGCATATGGAATCTGTGAGAACATGTGGCAGTCCATCTTATTTTTTAACATAAACGCTCCTGATCAGGATGTTTTCCAGATGTTCCTTCTAGTTTCATTCCTTTTTTATTTTTATTTTCTGGGTGATGCTCAGCATTCCTCAAGCATGATCAGAAATTTTGGGAGTACGAGTTATTTTTTTTAATTGTCATTGTCCTGCAAATCTCAGAATTTGCCCATACATGCTTGTACATTTTCCCTCTTTGTGAGAAGGACTTTGGAGTCCTAGTGGACAAACAGCAGTGTGCGGCAGCAGCCAAAAAAGCTAATACAATACTTAGTTGTATAAACAGAAGCATAGAATCAAAATCACATGAAGTATTAGTACCACTTTATAAAGCCTTAGTAAGACCACACCTGGAATACTGCATCCAATTTTGGTGACCACATTACAAAAAAGATGTTGAGACTTTGGAAAAAGTGCAAAGAAGAGCAACTAAGATGATTAAAGGTGTGGACACTAAAACATATGAAGAACGCTTGCAGGATTTGGGTTTGGCTAGTCTAGAGAAAATATGGACTAGGGGAGACATGATAGCAATATTCCAGTATTTGAGAGACTGACACAAAAAGGAGGGGGTCAATTTATTTTCCAAAGCACCAGAACAATGGATGGAAACTAATCAAGGAGAGAAATAACTTGGAATTAAGGAGAAATCTCCTAACAGTGAGGACAATTAACCAGTGAAACAACTTGCCTTCAAAAGTTGTGGGTGCTTCATCACTGGGGGGGGGGGTGTTAAGAAAAGACTGAACAGTCACTTGTCTGAAATAGTATAGGATCTTCTGCTTGAGCAGGGGGCTGGACTAGAAGACCTCCAAGGTGCCTTCCAGCTCTATTCTGATTGATTGATTTATCTTACCATTTGTTTTTCTGACATCAGTGCTACAAATTCCAGACACCTGTTCTTCATATTTATTTAGACTAGTCTTCCTGCAACATTGTGGAAAATTAAAAAATAATGGGAAAGTGTATAATGAGTTATTTTCTGGGAAACAAAAAACTTAAGAGAGAATAATAGTCAGTGTTACTGTTAATACTAATTCTACAATTTTCAAAGAAAGTTTTGGAGAGTATCTATTCCCTCTGGAGATTTTAGATAAATAGATACCCAGTTTGTCTGACTATAAACAGAACTGAATATTTTGAGAGACCAAGAGAAGGTGCCTTGAGGTCAATAGTTTTTGGGAATTGTTGCATAGTAGGCTAATTGGCCTTGACTTCAAGTTTACAAAAGCTTTCAGAATAGCAGAAGACAGGAATGATTGACTGCAGAAGTAGATTTCACATTTTCCCCTCTTTGTTACTATTGATTGGATTCAATAGCCTAAATTGCCCTTTCCAATTTCAGTGGTAGCGATAGTCCCACTGAGATCTCTGTTTATCTCAGTCGCAGGTCTTTACAAATCATGAAAACTGGACAAGGTTGTGGTGGAGCACTGCTTTTTTTTCCACCCTGTAATAAACCTACAAATTTGATTCTCCTCTAAGTTCTCCCCTCCCCCAGTTTTATTTTCCTCTTTTTGCCTGGCTATCATGATTGTGCATTCTGAAAACAATTCTGAAAACAATTTTGTTTGACTGACTAAGATATTTTTTTCACATTTTACATCATCTCTTGTCTCTTCTCAAACAAATTTGTCAGCAATAATTCAATTCTGTTGTACACTCTGCATGTGAATTGTCCTGGGTTATCCCTATCTTTTGTTTCCTATGATTCTTATATTTACCATCCAGTGTTCTTCAGGTACAGAGTTTAGGTTTAAGCTGCTTGAAGCAGGATATGTTGATGAATCCTGAACAAAGAATGTCCTTTTAAACAGTTTGTTAACATATCTTCTGCATTATTACATTTACTCAGTCAAAATCCTTGGCAGTGTCATCATCCATCAGTAGTGCTCTACCCATTTTTTACCTCTTCCAGTTTGCAATTTATGTTCACTGGGTATTCACTAATTTTAATAGATATATCCTGTCATTTATTGTTATAGCTGAACAGATATTTTGGAGCATTAGTGCCACTCCATTCCTTTGTCTAGTCACATGCCCTAAATCACATAATCATAAAGTGGTATATTCCAGACCACTAAGTTCACTTATTCTTAAACCATTTAATTTAGGGAGTGTCATTTCCACTTTGACAATTTCAAATCTCCCTTGACTAAGGCTTGTCACATTCCATGTCGCAATTGTAAAGGAGAACATTCTTTTTCATTACTGACACTAGGTATTAGTGACCAGACTTCACTGTGGCTTGGCTCCGACCACATCATTATTCACATAAATACTCACGAAAGTTCAAAGTTCTATTCCAATTTCTAGGAAAGCGTTGGAGATCTCATCATTTCACACACAAAGTTGTCTAAATGTTTGAGCCATTCAGTTTTGACAATTAAAAAAAAAAAGTTGGCATTGCCTTTTTTTCAGGCTTCTTCCTAACTGCAGAGTCCCAACTGCCTCATCCCTATTATGGATTACTTTTTGCTCCAATGTTGATCTTACTAGCAAAGGTGTCTCAACTACCAGTAACATACATATCCCACCAGCATTGCTTTCAGGTTCACTCAAGCTTCTTAGACTTCCCATCATGTCAAGGTAATAATCCTCATAGAGCAGTTTAAAGGTAAGCTTGCATTAAAGTCAATGGATGGATGGATAGATAGGTAGGTAGGTACATGGATACATAGACAGATATTTTTCCACAACTACTTATATATTGATGATCATCATCAACAGCACTTGCTGTAAACATATCACTTTAAATTATTTTGGATAGTTATTTTTTACATACTCATTTGCAGTATATTGATGCCATTACTGTATTCTCATTAACAAAAGCTATCCAAAACAAATGTTTGATTCTCTCTCTCTCTCTCTCTCTCTCTCTCTCTCTCTCTGTATAAAAATATCAATAAAATAAATAAAAAATAGAATATATATAGATATAGATATAGATATAGATATAGATATAGATATAGATATAGATATAGATATAGATATAGATATAGATATAGATATAGATATAGATATAGATATATAGATAGATATATAGTATAAAATAGATAAAAACTCACGATCGCCAGGAGAGTAAAAAGTTTAAAACTTTAATTTAAAACCAAGCTTTCGCTGGGAGCTCCCAGCATCATCAGGGTTAACAAGCCAGTCTATGGGTGTGCCTTAAGTAAGGTTGTTTGACATCTGCGCCCGGCTCCTAGAACGTGTAATTGGCCCCAACCAATTAGCCTGTGACCTGGTTGGGGCCAATTACGCGTTCTAGGAGCTGGGCGCAGATGTCAAATAACCTTACTTAAGGCACACCCATAGACTGGCTTGTTAACCCTGATGATGCTGGGAGCTCCCAGCGAAAGCTTGGTTTTAAATTAAAGTTTTAAACTTTTTACTCTCCTGGTGATCGTGAGTTTTTATCTATTTTATGCTATGGATTTACCCAGGAGTCACATCTTCAAGGATATTATTGAACAGATATATATATATATATATATATAGAGAGAGAGTAATATATTATTTCACTATTTACACTGTCCTAAATACAGTCAATAATAGTTGTTATTTTAACTTCAGATTTTTCTTTTAAATCATCATAAATCAGTTATCCAAGCCATTTTATTTTCTGTTGATATCATGTCTTGAATTTGATACATTTCTCTCACACAAGGGCAAACATTGACTTGGCTTTGTCTGTCCATTTTTTTTTCCAGCAATCTTATGATCTTCAAAATTTTGATTATGCTATGCCAATATAATTATTCCTACGTGAGAAACCAAGAGAACAATTTCATGTAGGCATCTATCCAGAGAAAAACATATCATAAATATAATATGAAGCAGATGAATATAATTTATTTCATCCATTTTGATGTTATCTCCAGCTCTTGGTTGGTGAGAAGCACTTTTGTTTAAGATAATTATGATAGCTTTGGAAATAAGTTATTGTGATTATTAATGTTTTCCCCAAGGCATTTTACTTGAGTAAAAACTGGAAGCTCATTTCTAAAGAAGTTTAATATCACAGGATAAATGCTTAACTTTTTTAAAAATAATAAGTATTCTATTTCTGGTATAAACCTTCCTACTTCAGGTTTATTACAGAAGTCTATCACATGCAATTTATTCTTCTATCATTTTATTTTTGAATGAAGAGACAGTAATGAGATACATATAATTTGGTCTATATCATAGCTGTTTAGAGTAAAAAAAATAAAGCAAGCCTATTTTGCAAATTCAGAAAAGGGGGATTGCCATGTCTTTTTAGAAAAACAATCTTGTTTCTTGTTTCTTCACCATTTCTTGTTTCTTCACCATTTCTCCAGTCCTGTTAAAATCAATACTTACCTAAGCCTGCTTAAAATCTCTGCAAATGCTGCATTTACTTGTGAAAGGAGCAACAATTACGTGGTGACCCAAACTAAAAATAAAAGAAAATCTAGAGATTTCTAGAGAACCAAATGTGAGGCATTTCAAAGGAAATGAAGGTGATGCTGATAAATATTGGATGGATGGTTTCCTTATCCTTTTTGAGATTCTTTTGGGGATACTCTTCTCAAAGCAATGCCTTTTATACTGCAACTGCTAAAATCCCTAGTCAGTACGGCATTCTGGAAATTGTAACATATTACATTTGGAGAGGATTCTGCTGGGAATAGTAGCTTTGAAGCATGCAAACTTAACACTTTGATGATAGATCTGCTGTGTTTTTAACACAGTGTGTTACTGTGTACTGCAAGCTGATATTCAGAGGTAATATTGTCACAGAGGAAGGTATCCTTTATTGTGTGTCTGACTAAACTCCCTTTTTTACAACACTTGTAATCCCTTAATTCAGAGTAGAGTTGGAGTGACTGAACGGAGCTGTGCATTTGCTAGCTGGATGCTCTTCCTGACACCATGCGGAGTTTGCAGCAGATATTTTTTTCTTTGCAATCTAGGAGAGAAACATCTGTCACTACCAAGGATTGAACTCTCAACCTTCCAAAGTGGGAGGCAAGTGTCTTCACCACTAGGCCATCTTGCCACTCTCAATTGTGTTTCTGACTAAAAATTTGACAAATCACCGATTAAAATGTGTATGTCCCTGGAATGAATGAATGAATGACTTCAGTATATTTTTATTTATTTATTGTACAAGTAATTCAAGGCGGCCAACATATGCAACACACCTTCTTCCTCTTATTTTCCCTAAAACAACAACCCTGTGAGGTGGGTTGGGTTGAGTTGGCCCAAGGTTACTGAGCTGGCTTTCATGGCTAAAACTCACGTTTTCCCACTTTCTAGCCTGGTACCTTAATCATCAGACCAAACTGGCTTTCTAAATATTTGCATTTAATTGATGCATACTCAAAAAAATAATCATAGAACTTCTGGGATCCATTTAATAGAATGGATATTGTAATATAGGAGCTTTCCTTTTTAAAAATGCTAAGTGAACTCAAATCACATGCTGAAATAATCTCTGCCAAGAATCATTGTATGATTTTGTTTATACCTTTATGAATCCCAAGGCAGAGATAACAGTCATAGCAGAGAGATGATGTAACTTCCAAATCTTTACCCATTTCAAGAATACTTTGGCCTGCTCAAAATTTAAGGGAAATTTTTTATAAAATGTTTTATAGGTGGCATCTGGATCCTCAAAAATTGTCTTGTATGTACCCCAATTTACAACCTAAGTGTTGGAGATGTGGAAATTTAGATGCATCTTATTTTCATATTTGGTTGACATGTAGGGAAGTTAAAGCATTTTGGATTAAGATATGGTGGAATACTCAAAATATTTTTAAGAAAAAGATAAAGTTTAAGCAGCAGATATTTTTGTTGGGTATTATGGAAGACTTGGATGTAAAAGAAATGGAATTGATGTTGAACTTTATAACTGCTGCAAGACTATTAGTAGCTCAATATTGGAAAATGGAACGTTTACCTACTATAGAAGAATGGTCACTTAAAGTCTCGAATTTAGCAGAAATGGCCAAGATTTCTGCTTATGTGAAGGATCACTCGCAAGAAAGATATATTTTGGTTTGGAGAAGATGGATAGATTATATTGAGCGTAAATATGGGACTAAAAAATATCATTTGGTTTTTGAGTAAATTTTAGAGTATTATTGTTGTGCAAAGGTTAGAATATTTTATTTAGTATTATTTCTAATTATTAAAGTGTTGTTATTATTATTGTTTTTAATAATTGTACTGTTTAAAAGAGAGTTAAAGGAGGTTATAGATATGTTATTTTAATAGTTGATTAATGTTAATTAGAGTATGATTATGTTATTGTTAACCCTGTGATTGGCACTGGGAAGTGAGGGGGAGGGAGGTGGGGTGGAAGGGTGGGAAGGGGAAGGGGGGATTTATATTGTAAAATTTTATAAAATTTTCAATAAAAAAAAAAAGAATACTTTGGCCTATAATGAACACCCACTTACTCTGCAGTAAAACTGCAGAGGAAAGTATGTGTTCCTGTGTTAAATCTCTTATAAAAATGTCTATGCCCCAGGAATGGCTGTAAACCTGAGTGAGTTGGCTGCAGTGAGTTGTCCCACAGTGTCCCACAGTGAGTTGATTACGGCTAGTCAGCCAGGCTGAGTTGTCCGTAGTGATATTGTTGTTGCAGTGAGAGGAGGGGTAGGGTTTTTTTTTAAAACAATTTTATTATATGAAGGATTTTTTAAAAGAAATTTTAAATGTTGTAAGCCACCTGGAAGTCATCTATGTGTGAGTTGATATAGAATTGTTAAACAAACAAACAAACAAACAAACTTTAAATCTAAATTGTAGGTGGATTTTTCGGGGGTCCCTCACAACTTCGAAGAGATGCTGAGCAACCAGTTGTAAGTCGAGGAGTACCAGTATTCTCTGTGAACGTGATAGAGTGAAAAAATACACATTTAAAAGATGGGGGTGGAAGCAACCTTCCAAAATAGTCCCAGTGCAAAGGGAATTTGGAGAATAGGCGATGAATTTTAGAATTCAAATTGAAAAATCTGCAAATATGGGAAAACAACTTTTGCCAAGGGAGCCTAAACAATTTGCCTTTCCATTCACTTCCGTCCTTCAATCCCTCATGCCATAGATCTTATATCCTGAAGCAGAGAAACACTTTGAGTAATATTTGAGTGAAGTGGAATAATCTCCTATGTTGCCTCTCCAGCACAACACTGCTTCCCTTTAAATTCACTTGTAGTGTCTAATTAGACATCTGTTAAAAGTCCATAACAGGAAATCTACTAGAGATATGCCATGGTTTTTGTCAGAATGATTAATGATTCACAGTGTGAAAGTGTCCATGGATGAAGTCTATTATTTCAAACCCACAAAATCAGATTAAGCTTTTATTTTACAGTGGGTCCTTTTCAGCACAAGCGTCACAATTAGAAGGAAGAAATCCCATTTAAATGGGCACTCTTATCACAAAAGTCTCTCCCTAGTCTAGAACTTTGGTACATCCTTCTGGTTTTGAACAACAACAACAAAAAATCATACCTCATATAAATTGACTTTTAAAAAGTATAAATTTTAGTCAGGCTGGGGTTGTTTACCATTTATGGAAACCTTGAAGAACACAAGGAAGAATTTGGAGAAAGCACTCCAATTCCCTTTCTTTGGAGTCATGGTGACACAGTGGGTAGAATGCAGTATTGCAGGCTGTCTTTGCCCACTGCCAGGAGTTCAATCCTGACGGGCTTGAGATTGACTCAGCCTTCCATCCTTCCGAGGTTGGTAAAATCAGGACCCAGATTGTTCAGGGCAATATGCTGACTGTGTAAACTGCTTGGAGATGGCTATAAAGCAGTATGCAGTAGTATGTACTATAAGTCTAAATGCTATTGCTATTACTATTGGAGTTGCCAGGTTTCTTAAGGTGACAACTTCAAGTTCTTTGTGTTGGAAAGATCAAACATATTGGAATAGATGATTTTTTTTTTCTGAATATTTTGATTATGCAGTCAGTTTGCATTTTCAGTTGGGAATAAGATGTGTCCATGATGACATATTTGGCCTGTTGGCTTATGTTTTGTTTATATAACTTTGTCTACACAGCATCCTTTGAATACTGTAAATATGAGTTTTCACAGCTGTTATGTAAGGTCCATAAGTCACAGTCTGCTACATAAAGCTGCAAATTGCATATAATGGTTATCCAAAATATCTAAGAAAACTTTAAAAATGTTTGTGAAACAAGACTGACTCTGGTGACATGGACTCAGCCATGCAGTGTTCTTTACAACCAATCTATTGCTTTCTTCTAGGATTTTTTCTTTTTCTTTTATCTTTGTCCCTAGTTTTAGTCTGTAGCCCTGGAATTATTTTATGGTATCCAAGCACTAATTAGCTTTCAAGTTCAAATAAATTAACCAGACTTTTTTTTGTTCCTACAACTAATTATACTCAACTGAGAATTAATGTAGCCTTTGAATGGGGCAAAGAATGTGGCTCACACTTCCCTTGAATGTGTGTACAGTTCTTTCATGCATTTGCAATCCTTTTCAGCTTTCTCAACTGAGCATATGAAGATAAGAGAAAATATTCAACTTATCAAGGCAACAGGCTAGTCCAGTGATGGCAAACCTTTTAGAGACCAAGTGCCCAAAAACTGCCTCTGCCCCATCCCGCCCCTGCCCCGTCCCATCCTGTCCCTGCTCCGCCCCCACCCTGCCCACCCGCAGGGCCACTCACCACCTTGGCCCACTGCAGATCGCCCAGGCGGCCCAGCAGTGCCATGGTGGCCACCCCCTCTGCCTGCACCACGCAGCATCAATTGCGCATGACGGGGCATGAGGGCAGAGTTTTATCCCCGTTGCCTGGCTGCCATGTCCTTGGCTGTGCTGCTTTGTGCGGGCTGTGCTTGGGGGTGACTCTCCTCCAGGGGGGCTACTTGTGAGGAGGGGGGTGCGGAGGGAGGCAGGGCTGGGGCAATGGTGTGCGTGCCCACAGAGAGGGCTCTGAGTGCTGTCTCTGGCACGTGTGCCATAGGTTCACCACCACTGGGCTAGTCCCACCTTATACACAAAGCCAGTTGGGTGACTTTGGGCTAATCACTTTTTGTCAGGCCTAGGAAAACGGTAATGGCAAGCCACTTCTGAGAGGGAAAAAATCTGCCAAGAAAATTGCAGGAATTAATCCAGTAGTTAACACTGACAAAGGCATGTACACACACACATATACATATATGTATTTTTATATATTTTATGAATAAAATTGTATCCCTTTTAGTTTTCTAGTTAAAGTACAGAGTAATATTATGTGGAGGTGTTTGAGTGTGTAGATATTAAAGAAGTGGGGAGCATTTTATGTAATTACAGTTCTGTCATTTGTGGATTGGATTCCTGCCCCACCTGGTTAAAGCAATTTCAGAAGCAAATGAAAGATGGAGTCAGACATGAATCAAAGTGTCCTTGAAGGGAAGATCTGAATGGGGTTGGTCCATACATTCTCAATAAGTTAATTCTGGATACAATGGTAAATGACTATTATCTTCCCATCTCCAATCCTCATTTTTTGAGAAAAGTTATTGAGAAAGATGTAGAGCTATAATTACAGAATGCTCCCTTTGAATTCAGACCCAGACACAAGACAGAAACTTCATTGGTCTCTCTCATTCAGGACACATTGGAACTTAGAGGACATTTACCTATTCTTGTCCTATTAGAATTCTTGGAACCTTTCTGTTTTTGACCAGTTTCCTTATGAGCCACTTGCTGAAGGTTGGTAGGGACAGTGTTACATTAGTATAATTCTTCCTGAGTTGTCAGAGCCAATCAACCATAGCAGCAGGGAGAGATCAGTCTTGTGGTTATATTTTTATGGGGTGCAGCAGGATCAATTTATTTCTCTTATTCTATTTAACTTCTTCATGAAGCTTTTGGGAGAAACCATCTCAGAGTTTGGGGTAAGGTATCATCAGCATGGTATCATCAAAAAACAAATGCACAGGTATGATATAGGTGGTACCTTACAACTGTGAGAGGGATCTTGGAGTCCTAGTGGACAATCATTTAAATATGAGCCAGCAGTGTGCTGCAGCTGCCAAAAAAGCCAACACAGTGCTAGGCTGCATTAACAGAGGGATAGAATCAAAATCATGTGAAGTATTAATACCACTTTACAATGCCTTGGTAAGGCCACACTTGGAACATTGCATCCAGTTTTGGTCACTACGATGTAAAAAAGAAGTTGAAACTCTAGAAAGAGTACAGAGAAGAGCAACAAAGATGATCAGAGGACTGGAGGCTAAAACATATAAGGAATGGTTGCTGGAATTGGGTATGTCTAGTTTAATGAAGAGAAGGAAGAGTGGGGACATGATAGCAGTGTTCCAATCTATCAGGGGCTGCCACAAAGAAGAGGGAGTCAAACTATTCTCAAAAGCACCTGAAGGCAGGACAAGAAGCAATGGATGGAAACTAACCAGAGAGAGAAGCAACCTAGAACTAAGGAGAAATTTTCTGACAGTTAGAACAATTAATCAGTGGAACAACCTGCCTCCAGAAGCTGTGAATGCTCCAACACTGGAAGTTTTAAAGAAGAGACTGGACAGCCATTTGTCTGAAATGTTATAGGGTTTCCTGCCTGAGCAGGGGGTTGGATTAGATGATCTCCAAGGTCCCTTCCAACTTTATTATTATAATATGCTGATAATCGTCACTTATATATTTCTAACTTACTAAATAGGAAATTTGGTCCCAAAGATTATTAGAAGGTGTATAAGAATAAGATCCTTAGTCTAAAGCAAACAAGAGGAAATGGCTGCTAAATCAGAAGTTTATTAAATTACGGCTCGTATATCCTCAAAGAGAGTAGACCCACCCTGTAGTCCACTTTTTCTGGACTCACAGCTCTAAGAAGTGGAAGCTATGACTAGGAGAAGCTTTGCATTGCTTGGCTGATGTGCCGATTGCATCCTTAATTGGAACAGAGTGTCTTGAGCTCCATCACTCATGTCCTTGTCATCTTTCATCTGGATGAGCACAGTTTGTGCTACATGGAGTTGCCACTGAAATCACCTGGAAAGTTCACCTGATAAAAACAGCCTGCAAGCTTACTGGAATGTCTCACTATACTTCTGTTGTGAGAGCTGTTTTGGCTGTCAATGTGTTTCTGAGTGCAATTCAAGGTGATAGTAACTATCTAAAGCAGTTAAATGCCCCGGGGCCTGAACAGCTAAAGATCACCTTTCCTACAGAAACATTGCTTGCTCAGTCCAGTGACAGTCAGAGAGTCCCTGGTGAGGATTTTTTTCCCCTACAATGACATACAATGGGAGAGACCTAAATAATGCACATTCTGGTAGAGGCTTCCCCCCTTACAAATAATTTGACACCTGAAGCAAGAATGGCTCCAACTCTCACAGCTAAAAGTGTGTGTGTTTGTTTATTTGTGTGGGGCAGGGGAGGCATCAAGTCATGGGGACTGCCTGTGCAAATTCCTGCTTTCCCCGTCTTGGCAAAATTGTAGAAGTGGTTTGCTTTCTTCTCTTTCCTAGGGCTGAGAGAAAGGGATTAGCCAGGGGTGGGATTCAAATATGTGAACAACTGGTTCTCTGTTTGGATGCCGCTTCCAGAAGTCCGTTCTGGGCCTGGGCAACATAAAACTAGCTACCGGTTCTGCTGAACTGGTGTGAACTAGCCCAAGGTCTGGCTTTGTGCGTGAAGTGGGACTAGAATTCATGGTCTCCCAGTTTCTATTCTGGTACCTTATTTACTTTTACTTGTGTTGCTTATCTATTACAGTTATGCTATTGTTTCCTGTTAATTATTTTACTATTGAAGAGGTAGCTTGCTTTACATCAATATATATATATATATAAGTTGGAAGGGACCTTGGAAGGGACCTTGGAGGTCATCGAGTCCAACCCCCTGCTCAGGCAGGAACCCTACACCATTTCAGACAAATGGCTGTCCAGTCTCTTATTAAAAACTTCCAGTGTTGGCGCATTCACCACTTCTGGAGGCAGGTTGTTCCATTGGTTAATTGTTCTAACTGTCAGGAAGTTTCTCCTTAGTTCTAAGTTGCTTCTCTCCTTGATCAGTTTCCATCCGTTGCTTCTCGTCCTGCCTTCAGGCGCCTTGGAGAATAGCTTGACTCGCTCTTATATATATATATATATATATATATATATATATATATATATATATATATATATATATATATATATATATATATATATATATGTCTCTGATTTCATTAAGAATTCGAATCCTGGGTAAAATCATACTATAAAAACAAATAAAAATGAACACCAGGATAAAATTTAAACTAAAAACGTTTAATCAAATGCCAAGCTTTCGTCGGTCAGCACTACCGACATCATCAGGGCTTAAAGCAGGTCGATGGGAGTCTCTTTTTTATAGCACTGGCCAGTTTTTGCGCATGACGAGGTCCAGGAGCCGTGCGCAAAAATTGGCCAGTGCTATAAAAAAAAGAGACTCCCATCGACCTGTTTTAAGCCCTGATGATGTCGGTAGTGCTGACCGACAAAAGCTTGGCATTTGATTAAACATTTTTAGTTTAAATTTTATCCTGGTGTTCGTTTTTATTTGTTTACTAGTAATTTTGTAGCATACCTTTCAACCAAAGTAATAGTTAAGAATACCAGCAAACCATTAGTTTTAATTCTAAGACCACAGTTATCCTGTGGAAGGATGGGTGGCCAATAGATATTACAAATGAATAAAATTTTAAAAATAAATGTAACCAAATGTCTATAAGCAATATCAGTGCCGTAAATTGCATCACCCATATACGGAAATGCCATATCACGAATTGTTTTCTTTCCACATTTTCTCCTTTCCCAACATCATTCTTTATTTCTTCAAGCTTGAAAAAGAAAGCACAGACATAAGTTTCTAACTGTAATATTTGTTCACCCCAACCAGTCCATTAATCAGGTAAATAACATAGCAGTCCTTTTTTATGAGAAAAGTGTTGATTGTTGTTGTTGCATAGTCTTTTGTTAGCATTCATTAACTCACTTTGCCAAATAGCTCATTAAGGGCCCTGCAACTATTTTTCCTATTCTCTAAATGAAATTGCCTTTTTATCTATCTATCTATCTATCTATCTATCTATCTATCTATCTATCTATCTATCTATCTATCTATCTATCTATCTATCTATCTATCTATCTATCTATCTATCTATCTATCTATCTATCTATCATCTATTACAGGCAAGACCACAGCAATAGGAAGGAAGATCATTTGAAACAATTCAAGCTTGAAGACCTTAAATTTACGTATGTGTATATGTGTGCATCTGTAAATATGTATAGGTATATGTATATAAATCTGAAGAAGGTTCAGGTCACCCTAAATTTGTGAGAGGTCAGATCACAGTAAATCTAAAATGGTCTGAGTAATACAGATTGATACCATGGCTCAGTTTATTGCTTATGTGGAATTCAAGAAATGTATCCTTTCTCTTAATGTAAAAAAATAATAATTACTAACCATTATCAGAATTAATATGTTAACCTTAATTTGCAACAACTTATACAATTTTCAAGATGATGCTGAAAAGATAGATGAACTCTCTCCACATTTACTCCAAAACCGTCTGATGAAAAGAGAATTAGGCTCTTGAAATATTAAGAATCGGATAAAGAAGAACTTTACAGACATTGCAGATTGCATGACATTTCCTGAATTCCATTTTACATTCAACATAGTTTTCTTTTTTATAACCAGTCACTTTAATTCAGACCTACCTATTTGTTTGTCTTCTAGTTCACAATATGTTTAAATTATGAAACCATAAAATGAAATTAATGCAAATACTGAAATTTCGTCAGTGGAAATGAACCAACAGTCTGTTGACTTAAAGTCCCACTTTTTAAAAGAGCCAAACATTTAAAGTTACATTACTTATCAGAGACCCGCACATTTAAAGCAAATTTTGTAAATTAAATTAAGCTTTGCTTTATTTATAGAGCATGACAAGATGATCTGATCTATTCTGATAAGCAGTTGGCAGGAATCCCACATTCATTATCTATGGGGAATTAACAATTCTGTAGGAAAGCAACACTATCTAATTTATTAATATTTCACAGTAACAACTCAAAAATAAAATAATAAACACTATTCAAAGAAGATGCTGATATTAATAGCAACAAACCCAATCTGAGAATTAGAAATGTATGTTTAATGTGCAACATATTACGATTGAAGTTCTAGTGCATTCTTGAATCCCCAGAGGAAACCAAAAAATATATTTTAATAACCTAGAATTTTAACAACCTAGACAGTTAGAACAATAAATCAGAGGAATGGCTTCCCTTCAGAAGTTGTGGGTGAACTACCACAATGAACTACCAACTCAAACAAACAGTACACAACAGTCCAATCAAGGAAACCACCAAAAACACTTCCACGAGTACTGACAAAGTAACCAATATATGTAAAAACAAAGCAAAACCCACTCTTTTTCTAGCACTGATGATGTTATCTAGTTAGTAATAAAATGTCTGCAAGAACAAGAGCACCAAAGAACCCATACTACAAAAGAGCCTGGGGGGGTACAGTTTCTCTTGCTATTTTTTCAAATTGGAATATGTGTGATCTTGACGTGTTCTGTTGGGAGTCAGAAATATGGTAGGGGCCAGAACAAAATAAATGAACAAACAACAAAAATGATTTATTTCCTTAAATGTAAATCAATTCATATTTATGTCCCCTGCATTTATTGCATTGCTATTTACAACTCGGTAGGAACATTTGAAGGAGGATTTTGAAGATGCCTTTCAAGAGGTCTCTGGGTGAAAGAGGAGAAGAAAAATAAGTCTTGTGGGTTTTCTTTTGCACATGTAACCATTGGATACGAGTCCATTTCTGAATAGCTGGATTTATTTTGTCCTTGAGAACTGGAGATTTCTATTTTTTTTTCTAAATCGAACTGTACAAGAATAGCTGATCTGATTACAGCCAAAGAATATGATGTTCCTGGCTGAAAGACTACCTATGAGGAAGGAACATTCTTTGTCTATTTAAAAGGAAAGTAGGAAAGCTCTCTTTGGATATTACGGAGAGTTGAACAACATGTTAACTTAAAACTATGTTTCCCTAAAATCACATAAAACTAAGCAGAAATGATTCTGGGTCCCATTGACCTATGGACAGGTCCCACCTGTCTACAGGTGAGGATCAATAAAGGAAACTGCTTTTGAGTAATTCAGTATGTCTTACTTGGATTTAATTTACTTGGATTTGAGCCTGACAATCAATAATATTAAAAAGAAACCTATTCTTGCTGGAAGAAAAAGATTGGTGTCACCTCTTGGAGCAAAATTATCCTTATGTAGGGTTACCAGTGCTCAGTATGCAGAAATTACAAAGACTGGCCTGGCTTGGGAGCAGGGTCTTAAATAAGTTGGACTGTTTTTTTCTGCTGGAAGTCCCTGTTTTCAATGATAAGATTATAGACAACATATGAGACAACTTCATATGACAGGATGTTTTGAAGAATCATTTGACTTTGTTGCAGCTTAACTGTCCTCCTTTATGAGGAGTTTCATTATGTTTTGCTACTGGGTATATCATGATTCTCTTTTGTTTTTTTTGGTTTGTTTTTTTACAGTTTTTGTGCTTTGATATTTAGCAGGCTGCTGTGACCATCCTTGCCTGCTTGCTTTTTTGATTTATATTTTTGAAAAGAGAAAGAAAAAATTGTTTGTATTCCTCTCTCCATACTGCTGAAGCGGATGTCTGTAAAATCATCCTCGAAAATGCAAGAAATCATAATATTAAAGATATAATTACCTCAAATGTAACTTTAAAACTAAGAATCACAAGCTTCTTTTTGATTAGGTCTTGATTAATTTGGTTGTTTTCTTTCAAAATCATGTTTCTTCAGATCTTTTTTTGCTCAGATTATTAGAAAAGTGGCCTAAGGTTTTTTTTTTCCCACCTCCTTCCAGTCTGGTTTATTCCTCTCTGCTTCATTTCTTTAAAATGCAAATTAACTTTTCTACTACATGGTTCCTTTTCTACCTCAGTATGCTTTTATTTAACGCTCATTCATTATCATATATAGATAACTAGACTCCACCCACAATCTGACAGCCACACAGCCAATCACATAGCCACATAACAACTACGAGGTCAAAGCAAGGCTGTTTGGTATCAGAGAAGTGCTCCAGGTACCGAAAATTAAGTACACAGATGATCAAAGTCATAGCATAGAAGTGCTTAAGGTAAGCTGAGAAGAAATTCATTTGAGGAATGCTATTAACAACTGCTTAGAAGGGTATGTGAATTTAATAATATTAAGCAGAAATGCCTATGCTTTCTTGCAATAAAACCATATATTTTTACATCTTCTGATGTGGAAGAAAGTATTAAGACCTTCCTTCATGACATGTTCCTATAGAAGAAAAAATATCAGTATTGCTCGGGAGACAAACACTCCATTAGATAATGCAGAGAGATGGAGGGAGAGTTTACTTACAAGAATTGGGAGATCTGGAAATCTGGTTCCCTTCTCTGAGCTCTTGTTTTTGTTTTTTGTTAGATTTAACCCAATACTTTCTTCATAAGCTTGACTTGGATAGATAGCTCTTCTTTTCACAGCCCTCAACTCTTTAAAACAATATCCATGTGAGGTGGTTTGACTGAGAGAGAGAACACCCGCCATTTTTGAAATTCCACAATGACACTCACTGCCATAGAAACTCACTAGATAACTTTTTACCAGTCTTATTTTCTGTCTTCCTACCTTATGGGGTTGCTTTGGGGAGGAGGAATGGAATAAACTGAACCAAAAAAAGATTTCATATTAGATGACCTCCTGGAGGAAACACATAATATCAGTCTAACAAGCAGGAAGAAAAACAAACAAACACACTGTGACTTTCTGCAACTTGAACTTTTTTTTTTAGCCTCTTCCTTCCCTGATGCGTACAACTATGACTTTTCCTGCTGAACATTATCTGTCATTTGGGAGGTCTTAACCAAGAAGTGACATAGATCCTGAAATCTAATCTAATCCAGCTAATGTGGACTCTTAAGATTGCAGCTTTTTTAGTATCATTTTGAATACAATGATTCAACATTTCAAATAAAATGGGTAAGATCATCAGATTAGGATTGATTTGCACACCTCTAATGAATTCCATACGTTGGTGTGCAAATAAAATGGAAGTTTTTTTTAAAGCTGCTTGCTCCTTAACAGATCTACTGGATAAATGAAGGCACAAATTGGATATTTTAACCCTGTGCAATATTGTTGTTTCAAGTTCATAAGAAGATTGATTAACAAAAAGTAATTTGGAAGAAGTAGCTGGTAGATTCTCTGGTATGACCTCAAAAACTCCTCATTACATTTGCAGTGATCCAGCAATTCCCTCACTGAACACCATTAAAGATGTATGCTGATGGTACTTTGCTTTTATTAGAGTCATAAAGAGCAAAATAGACTCATAAAGGAAGTTTAACTGGCTACTTTGCAAAAACATATAGTGACATAAGTTTGAGGTGGGTTCCCCTTAGCTATCCCCTACCTAAGAAATCATTGCCACCCAATCTAGATGAAGAGCAATACATAGTTTGGATGCCTCATTTGCCTCCAGAAGACAAGTGTTCTTACCTTATTTTATCTAATTAATGAAAGTCTGTGGAAAAAATAAGGACAAAAGTGTTTAACTATGTTTGATTATTCCAGAAACCTTCCTTTTTAAGTTTGTGTCCACAAGAACGTTGGAAGTTGTAGACCTCATACATAAGGTTTGCAAAGGCTGCCATGGACTAATTGGAAAAATGAACATTTTTCAATAATGGATATCTATGCCAACTTACAAAATGCCCTTTCCATTTTCACTGCAGTTTTTATTCAGCTTAGATTTTGTTTTAATGTATGAATGGAGGAGGAAGTTTTGAAGACCTATATCATGCATTAAATCTTGGCACAGATCTAATTCTAGCTACCTCTAATTTTGGAGATCATGTGCACTTAAAATGCATTTAGAAAACACCAAAAATATCACCATCTGTCTATTTCTGGACCTGCAAATCCCAAGCTAAGATTAAAAAATGCAGGGACTCCAGTTTTGATCTCATCACCATTCTAAAACCAAGAAATTAAAAAAAACACCCCAAATAACAGCAGGCTTACTGAAAAGACAATTGCACAGCTGACAATAATTACCTAATGTATCACATATGATAGAAGCATATGCTTCATACTAGATCACAGGTGTCAAACTTGCCGCATCACGTGACGTGTCATGACATATTGTGACTTTTTTGCATTGACGGAGCTGGGGTGGGCACGGCCTCTGTATGACGCAACCGGCCCGTGGGCTGGCAGTTTGACACCCCTGCCCTAGAGTACTGAACGTGATCAGATGTGTTATGCCTACTATGTTTGTTTTAAAAAAAAATTAAAAAAATAAAAAGCAGATTTACACAATTGTGCAAATAACATATTGCTGCATAAGGAAAATATCTTCTGGAGATCTTATGTTCTACGGAGAGTCAGTAAATTATGTTTTGCTGATATTTTGACTTAAGCAGAAGCCTTCTATTTTGCTGACTCTATAACTCGGAGAGAATTCTGTCTCAAACCAATCTTAAGAACAGCAACTGCAACTGCAACAATTAAGGCAGACTCTTTGCATTACCCAGCAGTGGTTCTGAATGGTATAGTATATTTATTTTTTATTAGTAGAAAACCATCTACTTTTAACCAAGGTCTGGAGCTTCTCTTGGATCTGATAAGCAATCACATAAATCACTGAAAATTTTCATTTCAAAACCTATTAAGAGGAGTCCCCCCTCAGTGCTAAGGGTCACAAGACACCCATTAAATGTCTGTGGTTTCACTTTGACATTTATATATCATTTCTGACAGGGAGTTCAGTGCCCTTAAACATTGCACCACCTTGAAACAAACCAGTCTTCTTGTTGGGCTGCAACTTGAACTTACTGCAAAAACAAAACCTAAACTCCTGCTTGCTGCTCTTCATTATGAAAGGGAGCACAATTATATATTGATAGTGACAGATTATAGTTAATTCTGCTGTTCAATGGCAATGATTAAGAAGACAGAGAGAATTCATACTACAAATACTACATGAACTTTCTGTGTCAGTGAATAGGGGAAGGGAGGAGGAGGGACGAGGCAGAGGAGGAGGAGGGACAAGATAGAGGTGGAGGAAGGATGAGGCAGAGAAGGAGGAGAAGGGAGGAAGAGCACAGAGGAGGAGGAGGAGGTACATGTGAAAGGCACCAAAAACAAATAGCTAAGGTTTGACAACAATAGTGAGAATTAGACCAATGTTGCTATAGGACAGCTTCAGTGGTGGGATTCAGCCAGTTCGCACCACTTTGGCAGAACCAGTAGCTAATTTTTTTGTTGCTCAGGCCCAGAATGGACTTATGGAAGCAGCATCCACACAGAGAACCGGTTGTTCACATATTTGAATCCCACCACTGGGCAGCTTAGACAATGAGATTATTTGGGTGGGGGTTATTTATGGTTTGTCACACAGTCAACCAGATGTTCAGACTGGATTTGGCATTTTTTGTCCACCTATTGAGTCCTTCCCAAGGATCTGGGATAGGCAGATGTGGATGTTTGATGATGTTACAGATATTGTCACAGGATGTAAACTGTTCCAAGTAAGGATATCTTTTGCAATTGATTGAGGGTGATTTTATCAATGCTGATGGTGTTCAAATGGTGCTCTGATTGTTTTTGGATTGCACCTAAGGTTACTATTGGTATTACCCATGCTTATTTCCAGGATAGCTGAGTCATTATTATGTGTCAGGTACCACTGACATGAACAGAATGGATCTAATGCAGAAATGTTTCTTTTTTAAGTTATTGGTTCATTGCATAGTCAGCCAGATGTTCAAACTGGGTTTGGCATTTTTGTCCACCTAGTGAGTCCTTCCCAAGGATCTGGGCTAGGCAGATGTTGATGTTTGATGGTATTAAAGGTATTGTTGCAGGAGGTCAATTGTTCCCAGTAAAGCTGCCCTTCTGCAATTGACTGATGGTGAATGCCGCAGGTGTTCAAATAGTGCTCCGGTTGTTTTGGGATTGGACCCAAGATGCCTATTATCATTGGTACTACCTTTGCTTTCTTTTGCCACAGTCATTCTATTTCTATTTGCAATTCTTTGTATTCCTTCTCTTTTCTTTTGTTGTCTTCAGGTACTGCCACATCCCTATCCAGACTTTTTGGGTTTTCTTATTGACATTTGTTAAATCTGGGGTGTTATGTAGCAAGTGCCTATTGGTTTGAATTCTAAAATCCTGGAGTAATTTAGCTTCTTCATTTTTGATAACTTTCTCTATTTTGTGGTCCCATCAGTTCTTGCTTGCAGGCAAAATGCTGTTTCTTGAAGATCTTTCAATGCACCATTGTTGCTACTTTGTCATGCCATTGCCTGTAGTCACTCTGCAATCTTCTTGCAGCAACTAACCATATGATCCACTACTTCTTGTGCTTCTTTACAGAGGTGGCACTTGCCATCTGTTGCTCTCTTCTCAGTTCTGGCTTTGTATACATTTTTTTCTCAAAGCTTGGCCTTGTGCAGCCAGAATTCTCTGTCTCTTTCTTCAGCTTTCTTACTCTTAGCTATTGCCAGTTCTTGTTATTATCTACTTTGCCAACTATTTTTTAACGTACTGTAATACTTTGTCTTCCATGTTTCTTTTCTACCTTCATTTGGTCTTTATTGTAGGGCAGTTTGGTCTCTCCAGTATTCAGTAAGCCTTCCTGGTATGCTAGCTTCAGTGCATCTATTTCATTGTCCTTCAGATATTCTTCTAAAGCTCCTTTTTTCTTCAACTGTCTGATGTACATGCAGCATTCCATGTTCACCTATTTTCCTTGGTAGATAGAGTTTGCCAACATTTCTGTGATGATGAAGGACATGATTAATTGCGATTATTTTTCTGGTCTTCTTATCCAGGGCCTTTAGTTCTGCTTGAGTCCAATCCCCTATTCCAGCTAATGACTGAATTGCCCAGGTGTTTAATTACCTTGATGCTATTTCCTCCACTGAGTTTGGACTTTAAGATCTTCTTCACTCTCTTGATGTATTCACTTCTAACCTTTTTCTTGACTTCCGTGTGCTTGATGTTGTCAACTTGAAGGATGCCCAGGTATTTGTAATGTTTGTCCTCATTATTGTTATTATTATTAAAATGATTTATATGTTATCCATTAATTTTATGCTCCAGGCAGCCCACAGTGAGGTACATTGAAATATCCATAAAATTAATTATTAAATATTGTAGCAAGCAAGAAAGGAAAGGAGAAAGGAGAAAGGGGAAAGGATGCAGATTATTGCAAAAATCGTTACATAAGATTTTGCAATAAGAACCTTTTTCAGAAATTATTGCAGAAATCATTAAATAAGATTATTGCAATAAGAACCCTTTTCAGAAATTATTGCAGAAATCATTAATAAAAATTTTGCAATAAGAACCCTTTGCAGAAAGAGGTATACCATGATTTTTCCTGCCTCAGTATTTGGAGAAGCAGCGCCCTCATAAGAAATAGATAGTGAAAAATGTTTTAAACTACTCATAACTAATAGCGTAATTGAGTATACTTTGGAAGGCAGTTTCATATAAAAAATAAACTGAAGGTCAGATGGTGGGATGTGGTAGACAGGTAAATAAACTTTTCTAAAGACCTAGACCAACATGTGTGTTTGTTTGTTTTGTGTGTGTGTGTGTATACACATGCATACATACTTATTACAGAATACAACATAAATTATGATAACAATGAAAAACTAATTAAATGTGTTAAAAAGGAAAAAAAGGAGAGGGAAGGATAACATTTTGAATGCATCCAAGAAATGTATTTAATTAGACAATATTTGGTCTTTAACTCTCTTGGGAGCAAAGAAAATTTGGAGTACCGTATGGCTGATAGTAATCTTATGATATAGCAATAGCAATAGCACTTACCGCTTCACAGTGCTTTACAGCCCTCTCTAAGCAGTTTATAGAGTCAGCATATTGTGCCCAACAATCTGGGTCCTCATTTTACCTACCTCAGAAGGATGGAAGGCTGAGTCAACCTTGAGCCAGTGAGAATTAAATTGCCAAACTGCTAGCAGCTGAAAATCAGCAGAAGTAGCCTGCAATACTTCATTCTAACCACTGCACTAGCATGGCTCTATGCTAGGAGATAGGATATCTATATAAATAAAAATGTAAATGTTCGTTTGTTCAAAATCTTAAATCTCCGAAAGTTCTTCACCGATTGCTTTGAAATTTTGACACAACGTTCCATTCGAATACGCACGTGTTTTTATATACCTACTATTATATAGATGTCACACTTGTGACAGGTAAAAACACGCGTGTATTCAAATGGCGTTTGCAATCACCATCAACAAAGCTCAGGGCCAATCTTTAGAATTGTGCGGTTTAGATCTAGACACGGATTGCTTCTCACATGGACAATTATATGTTGCGTGTTCTAGAGTTGGCAAACCAAACAATCTCTATATCTGCACAGACAATGGAACAACAAAAAATATTGTATACCCACAAGCATTGTGAAATTAAACATATTACAAACGTGCACTTTCTCTTTTCTTTCTTTTCCATTTAAACAGACTGAGCCACAGCAACGCGTGGCCGGGTACAGCTAATATATTAATAAACATCTCTTCCTGAGACTTTGTTTATGATGGGATGTCTTAGTACATTATCCAAGCCTGAGTAGAAATTACAGTGCAACAATAATGCTTACCGCTAATCAGTGGTGGGATTCAAATATGTGAACAACCTCTGTGTGGATGCCGCTT
Organism: Protobothrops mucrosquamatus; assembly: GCF_001527695.2. NCBI lineage: Eukaryota > Metazoa > Chordata > Lepidosauria > Squamata > Viperidae > Protobothrops > Protobothrops mucrosquamatus. Next base: position 391,497 of record NW_015386963.1, read on the forward strand.
CCAGAAGTCCATTCTGGGCCTGGGCAACAAAAAAATAGCTCCTGGTTCTGCCAAAGTGGTGCGAACTGGCTGAATCCCACCACTGCTTCTAATCAGGGGAATCAGGGGCCACATTCATTCATGGAAGAGAAATATTTGGTATTTTCTACCAATGCTCGCTGAAAGGAAGGTGTTGAATCTAGCGAGAGAAAACATTCTGTGGCGTCTATTGTTTATAAAAGATTGGCAATAATCAGCTGGAGTCCCCAAATCTTATGTTACCCTGGTGCTAGGCTCATATCTTGTTGCCTCCAGTATCAGGGACTCTCTCCTTCAATGATCTTTTTGCTTAATCATATCATATCTTTTGTATTTGTTATATCATGGGGAAAGCTGTGGGCTTCCGGTTTTTCTCTAATGGATCTTTCCTTCCCAATCACCATTGACTGGAATAAATCCCAGAGAAAGATGGTCAGCACAACACCATGTTGCCCATCTTCAATCCTCTGACTCAATTCAAAAGGATACTATGGTTGATGGTATCAAAAGCTGCTGAGAGATCAAGCAAGGCAAGGATGGATACACCACCATTACCATCCTACCCATGCCAGAGATCATCCAAAATCATGACCAATGCTATTTCTGTTCCATATCCAGGTTTGAAACCTGACTGAAAATAATCTAGATCACTGGTGTCAAACTCAATCACGTCACGTGATGTATCATGACTTTTTTTGCCTTTGAGGAGCCTGGGTGGGTGAGGCCTGCACGTGACGCATCCAGCCCATGGGCAGCCAGTTTGATACCCATGATTTAGATTATCTGCTTCATTGAGAGTCTTCTGAAGCTATTGCACAACCACCTTCTCTATCACCTTCCCCCCAAAGGATAGTTGTGCATTGGGTGGAAATTGTACAGTATCAAGGAGTCCAATGATGGCTTATTGAGGAGGAGGTGAATCACTGCTTCCTTAAAAGGTAAAGGAACAATCCCCTCATTCAAAGAAAAATTAACCACTGCTAAGACCCATTCACCTGATGCCCCTGGGCTGGTTTCACAAGCCAGGAGGGGCATGGATTTAAAATACAGGTGGCTGAGCTCATACCGTCAGCTCCAACAGGTTCAAATTATATGAAAATATTAAAAAGTAATACAAAGGGAGCCAGTTCATAATGCTACTTAACCAGATTCCAGATGATTTTGCCATACCACTATACACTAGCCTTCGATTCGAATAAAAAAATGAATAAATAAATGTACATGGACATGTGTATGAATGCACCACTTGTTATGAATTTCAGCGGTTTCTGATAATTGATTTTTTTCTACAGCTTATTCCTACAGACCATTCTGATATGCAGGTGCTGATTAATAAAACATTGCAAAAGAGCATTATTAAATATCTGAGTGGATTACATCCTTATGAAATCATGTTTTTAAAATTTATTTTTGAATTTTGACTTTGGAAAATGAAACAAAAATGGGACTATGATTAAACATCTTAGCAAAAGACATAACTAGTGCAATGGGGAGACAACATGTAATCAGGCTCAAATTATCATTTGGATGGGCTCATTTTTAGGGGCAATGGTGAAGGGTCAGGTTGGATCAACTTACAGAAGATACGTGTATATGATCACTAAAAGTTGACGTCAACATGAGGCATATAATCAACTGACCAATATTCATCTAATCACTCTTAGTTACAGACAAACTATTTTCCTGTTGTCATGGAATTCCAATAATGCATGATCTCTCTAAACACCAGAAATTAAAGTTCAAACCAACAAGACATTACTGAAACACATGCACACACTCAAATGAAAAGCATAAAATATATTTCACTAATCCTGGGTATACAGTAATCTGTGATTTCTGAGAACAATTGCATGTCCTATTAAATTACTCCAGAAAGCTTCCTAAGAATAACTATTTATGGAAAATATATTTCCATAAACCAAATGAGGAGAAAAGGCATACCAATTTTATAATTGCAAAAAAGGTTTGCCAAAAATGGACCCCCCCACCCCCAAACTACAGATACATATTATTTCCACTCAATGAACATAAGCAGATTTTCTGCTATTATCACTACAAGCAAGAATCTGTTATTATCTTTCCTGCTGTGATGGTTATTTTGCCCTTTATGGAGCAAGAAAAATGCAAATTATTGTACAACAGTATAAACCTCTGCTAAAGGCAGGTATTATACATAAAATCAGGAATCAAGCCTGTGAATTTGGCAGAAAAAAGCCAATTGGTTCTCTGCATTTGACAGATATAATTCACAACATAAATATACCTGTATTATCTAGCCTAGATGTTTTACAGACCATAATTATATTTTACTGCTAAAATTCTATACAGGGAAGTAAGTTTCACTGAATCCAAGGGGGCTTTTGAGTTGTATCATCTTGTCCTGGATGCTGAGACCATAAAAAGTGTGCAGGGAAGAGCAACAAAGATGATAAAGGATCTGGAAGCTAAACCATATGATGAATGGTTGAGGGAGTGAGGTAGGTCTAGCCTCTCAAAGAGAAGGATTGGAGGGAACATGAGAAGTGTCTTCCAGTGTGTGAGGGTTTGTCACAGAGAAAAGCAAATGGACTTATTCACCAAAGCACAAGAAATAATGGGTGGATGCTTGTTAAAGAGAGAACCCACCTAGAAGTAAGGAGAAATTTTCTGACAGTGAGAACAGTTAATCAATGGAATAGCCTCCTGGAGTTGGGAGTGTTCCATCACTGGAAGTTTTTAAACACAGACTGGACAATCATTTGACCGAGATGGTATAAAGTCTCCTGCCTTGAGGAGGGGTTTGGACAAGAAGAACTCTGAGGTCCCTTCCAGCCCAAGATTCTATGTTGCATCATGTGACTTAGCCAGTAAGAGAAAAAAAACACACCTCTGTGATCAACGTTTTCCTTTTCTATGACTAGAGAATGATGTATGAAAGAAGAATTGTTATGTTCTTTTCATTCAGTCTCAGGATATATCTGAAACTTCAGATAATCCAATATGTTAGATCGCGCAGGCAGTAAGACACGAGTCGAGTGACAGTCAGCTCTTGGTTTATTGGCAAGGCATAAGGTAAATCCGGACTGGCTCTCTGGGCCAGGGGAGCCCTCTTTTATGGGATTCCCCTGGCTTGTAATCACACAATTCCATTGGCTGGCAAGACCCTGTTGCTAGTTAGCCAACCAGCAACGGGCATG
>NW_015386963.1:396932-398065 GCF_001527695.2 Protobothrops mucrosquamatus
GACCCCTAGTTTGCATTTGTCCCTTTTCACTTTCAGTCCTCGGGCCTGAAACCGACTAAGGACTTGGCGCAGGCGATCCTTCAGCTGGTCTCTCGATGTCACGGAGATGAGGACATCGTCGAAATACGGCACCACCCCCGGAATGCCTTGCAGCAACCGCTCCATGACGCTCTGAAAAAGTCCTGGGGCCACGCTCACCACGAATTGGAGTCGGTTGCATTTGAACGCCCCCCGGTGAGTCACTATGGTCTGGGCTTCTGCGGTGGCTTCATCCACTGGCAACTGCTGGTACTCCTGAGCGAGATCCAGCTTCGCAAACACGTTCCCGTCCCCCGAGTGTAAAAGATGCTGTACTACGGGGACGGGATATGTGTGGGGTTGCAACGCCTTGTTGATGGTTCCTTTGTAATCGGCACACACCCGCAAGGATCCATCTGGCTTAAGGGGGAGGACGATGGGCGTTTCCCACTTGGCGTGGTCCACCGGCTCGATGACCCCTTGGGCTAGCAGTTTGTCTAGCTGTTCGTCCACTTTGTGTTGTAGGGCGAAAGGGACACGGCGGGGCTTCAATCAGATCGGGGCAACACTGGGATCTAGGTTCAACGAAATGGGTTTCCCCCGGTATTTACCCAGTGAGCCGTCGAACACATCCGGGAACTCCTCCAACAGCTGCTCGAACTCGTCCTTGTGGATTCTGTGTAGGCCGGTGAATCCCAGGCCTAGGGGTTTGAGCCACTCGACGCCGAGCAAGGTGGGTCGATGGCCCTCCACCACGGTTAGCGGTAGGCAAGCTTTGTGTCCCCGGAACAAGACGTCCACCCGTGCTCGACCTAGCACGCGAAGCTCGTGGCCGTTGAAGTCTACGAGCCATCCCGTTGGTTTCTCCAGGGCGGTGTGGGACAGCTCCGGCAGCAGTCCTTTGAGCTTGTCCCATGACATGATGGAACAGATGGATCCCGTGTCCACCTCCATCTTACATGGTCGCCTCCCGATCATGACTGTTGCGAAAAACTTTTCCGCGCCAGTCGAGTTGGTGTGGCTGACAACCATGTGGTGCACCTTGCGCTCATCCTGGTCGTCGTAGCCCCTTCTCTGGTCGCGCCTCCCTTCGGGTCGGGCTGACCCCTTCCATC
>NW_015386963.1:399161-412742 GCF_001527695.2 Protobothrops mucrosquamatus
TTGTAATCACACAATTCCATTGGCTGGCAAGACCCTGTTGCTAGTTAGCCAACCAGCAACGGGCATGAAACTGTATGCAGATGGAGAAGGGCAATCACCCTTAATGGGCGATCAATGGTGAAGGGCAATCACCCTTAATGGGTGATCAGGATATGCATAGGGGATTAAGGGGGGGGGAATACAAAGAACACAACACAATAGGTCCAGCTTCTTACTCACCATCTGTTCTGCTGCTTTTTAGCTTCATGTCATCTCTCTAGTAAGTATCTAAAGCCACACAACAAGGTTTTTAAGTATTTCCCTTGCTCTGGTTCATTAAAAATGTGCACAAAAAAAAATGTAATAGAAGTGACTTGGTTTGTGGGAGGGGCTATGGATATTTAGGCAGCTGAGTTGTTATCAAAGTTATGACTTTTAATAATTTTTCTGCTGCTAAAAGTAACGTTTTCCAACTTTCATATAATCAAGTTGTGCCAAGGATAGATATAAGTTGTAACAAGCTGAACCATGTTTATGTGAACTGGGCTTACCGAGCTCAGTGAGAAGAAACAGTTATGATCATAACAGTTTTCAGAAATGTCTAACTCATTAAGCTTTGGGGGAACGCAATAAATCAATTCCCTTTTTCAGGCTTCAGTGAAAAGCATTTCCACTATGCTTTTGTGTTAGGTGTTAGGATTGTGGCAATTTAGTTTTGCTTTTACAACTATTTTCCTGTTTTAAGCTCCATTATTCTTTTTTTTTCTTTCCATGCACAGTATCACTTCTTGGAACTTTGTGGACTCGGGACTAAAAAAACCCAACACAATTGAATGTTTTATTTATTATTAATTTATTAGATTTATTTGTCACCCATTACACCTCAAGGCAACACATAATACAAATTTATGAGATATACTTAGCTCTGGTCAGCAGGTTGTGGTCCCCCCCCCCCCAATTAGGTAACAACTGAGTCTGACAATAGACTTTTCATCCTTTTCCCTGTTTTTGATTGCAGAGGAACTTCAATATTTCCCTTAAGCATTGGGCATTTTTGTATTGTGTTGGACCAATACAATGAAGGTAAGTTAATCGTAGATGAAAGTTAAAATGAGCTCCATTCATTTGAATAAAACAACCCATGTAAGAGAAACGTATATCCAGCTTCATACTAAAGTACAGGTCGTCCTCATTTAGTGACTGAAGATACAACAACACTGAAAGAGTGACTTGTGACCCCTTTTCACACTTAGGACCATTGCAGCATCCCCATAGGATGATCCCCATGATCAAAATTCAGATGCTTGGCAACTAACTCATATTTATGACAGTTGTAGCATCCTGGGGATATGTGATCACAATTTACAACCTTCTGAGAAGCAAAGTCAATAGGAAAACCATTTTCACTGAACAACTGTGTTACTAACTTAACAGCTGCAGTGGGTTCACTCAACAACTGGGGCAAGAAAGCTCGTAAAATGGGACAAAACTCACTTAACAAATGTTTCAAAAATGTTGGGCTCAATTGTGGCCATAAATCGAGGACTACCTGTATAGATTTTTACTGGTTGGTGCCATCAGATAACTACACAAGCTTTTTGAAATTGACTTCATTCCAATTTCTTTCTTTTCTTTTTTTTTAATATATATTTTTATTTTTTAAACCAACAAAACAAAACAAAACATAACACACATACACACACAGTATATATTCCTCCCTTTTTTTACAGCGATTTTGTAACAGTAATCTTCTATTATTTACATTTTCCCCCCTTATTCTTCTTTAGAATATTTGTCCTTGTTGCCCCATTATTTCTTATTTGCATTTTTCTTCCTTCATACATTATTATACACACATTTTCCACTTTTAACCTTTGCACATTTATTCTCTCTTATTTCTATTCTCCAACCAGTCATACCACTTGTTCCATATTAAATAGTATTCTGTGTCTTCCTTTTCTTTTATCTCTTTTGTTAATTTGTCCATCTCAGCACAGTCCATGATTTTTCTTATCACTTTCTTTTTTAATTACTGGTCGCCACTTTCTCCTATTGCAACTTATTTAAAAAGTTTGATGAATGGGGTTTAATAAACCTTGGAAGCATGACTGCAGTGACTATTACATTTAAGAACATTCACCACGTTGAATAAATAAGGTCTCTTCTATTATTTAAGCTTAAGAAATCATGCAAGCTGACTTAAAAGGTGCCTATCAATTTTCCACTTGCTGACATATTCATAAACACGTATCAAAGTGTGGGGTTGTTGTTGTTGTTTTTTTGTATGTTTGTGTTTGCTAAATTTTAAATGGCTCTAAGTAACTATGGTTATGTCCAGGAAAATATATCTGATAGAAATATTGGTTCATGAAATATATTGATTGGTTTACAAACCTTTGTTAATCATTTATAGCTACAAAGATAAAACTTGGCTAGCAAAACCCTTGAGATGTTTATCTTAGTGGCTTACAAACCTGTATTAATCATTTATATCTACAGAGATATAACTTAGCTTGGACAACCCTTGGGATATTTTGCTAAACTTGCCAAAACCTATTTCAACCAGGAGGAAAAGAGAGAGGGAAGGAAGAAAAGGAAGGAAGAAAGATTAATTTCTGCTTTATAAAAAAAATCCAGTGGGAGTCTGAAATATGTCAGCAGTCTTAAGGATGAGTTCACCATCATACTAAGACATGATCTTCTTAAAAAGCCAAAGTGTCTTGCCTTTCACACTAATCTCACATTTCACCTTAAGCCAAAACCAAATAATAGACTTAGGATTAGGTTTGAACTAGACCAATATTTCCCCCATTTCTTCCATTAAATGCTTAAATTCATTTTAGCATGTTTTAGTGACAGCTGTTTTCAAACAAATTGTGATGAACCATATACTGAAATTCAAATGTGGATACTTTACACAATAAATCTCTAATACTTACTCAGAAATAAATCCTACACTATCCAGAGACACTTATATTCCTAATTAGAGAAAAATGAATTAATTTGCTTTTAGGTATGGTGTTTCTCCTGATACGGTACAACCCAAATATTATATATTTTTGGTGCCTTCAAGTCAGTGTTGAATCCTGGAAACTGCCTAGACCAGGGGTGGGCAACCTTGGCTCTTTTATGACTTGTGGACTTCAACTCTCAGAATTCCTGAGCCAGCATCCCTTCAGTTTTCTTGGCAAGGATTTTTAGAAATAGTTTGTCATTGCCTCCTTCCCAGGATGAAAGAGAGAGACTGACTTAAGTCACTTTTTGCTTTAGGTAAGACTAGAACTCATGGAATCCCAGTTTCTAGCCCAGTGCCTTAACTGGCCCTCTTTAAGCTTAAGCTTTTTCTGATTAAAGCTTAAGCTTTTTCTGATTAGAGTACAACCAAAAACTATATGCATATTTGCACAAAGTGTGAATTATTCCAGTAAATATATAAAAGTGAAATTATGATAGAGCATAAGAATTGGGAATATTTTAGGAACCATGATGTTATGTTTCTATATCAGTATTAGAAACCATAGTCTTATTCTTTTTGAGACGCACCAATATGATGCATCTTTAGCAGCTTTAGTCATGTTTCATGCTCAGTATAATTAAACTACATATTTTTCAATGGTGGATACATTGTTGAGTGGTTTTATTATGTGTTCCTTTTAAAAATGTGGAGGTTATGAAATTTGTATAGCTCAGAAATTTAGGCTGGTTTATATGTATCATTATTACTATTTGCAAGTTATTTGTTTATTTAGCATATATTCTTTTAGCAGATTTGTGAAGATTTGGAAGACCATTAACCTAAAATTCTGTGTTTTGCTTAATCAAAGATAGAACCCTGCCATCGTAAAGTTTTCACTGTTGACAACTCATAAGCAAAAATATTACTTGAATTTCAAGGAGGAGGAAAAGTGAGTGTATTTCATCTGGAAGTGTTGACCTTTTTCTTGAACAAGAGCATTATGTGAATTTGAATCTGATGTGGATTGTCTGCAGTCCAGATTAATACCCACATAAAAGTATTCTACCAAAGAATCACTAGAAGGGAATCATACAGAAAACATCATAAGTGAATTAAGGACATTTGCATTAATTGTGTGATCAGCTAAAGTCACATGAGCTGTTATAAGATGTTGATGAATTCAAAATGTCGTGACCTAATAATGCAAACTTATGCATACAAATTTATAGGACAATGTTATGCATCACTATTAGAAATCCTATAGCAATCAATGACATTTGGTCTCCAGTAAATTTGTACATGACTGCTACCTTAATAGATTTATACTGGGTGACAAATGACTTGTATCACTGTTGAGTCAGGGAACATAAGACAACCTACAGACCAGATAGCTTAATATAGTCTTCATTTCCCCATGGATGATGAACACAGAAAAACACTGAATCATTTATCTGTGTCACTGTATTGTTTGTGATAGTTGATTGATGGATTTTACATGCTAATATCTATATCTTTCTCACATTGCCCTGGAGATGGGAAGAATGAATAAAAGAAGAGAAAACTCAGTCAGGGTTTATGAATCACAAAAAGTATATAAAAATGTTTGCATTATCAGCATTCATTGCACTCCATCAATCAGTCCCAAATCTGATAAAAAATATAACATTTGTAATTATTGGAGAATTACTACCTGGATACATATATTCTCAGAAGGATCTCTGTACATTTGTTATCAAAGCAAGCTTCCAGTTTGTCCATTTTTTTCAGAGAAGAACGATTTACAAAGTTGTTAAAAACTACAGAATCCAAATGTTCCCCATGAAGAGATCACTCCTATGGTGCAGAAAGCACGACAGCTGTTCTTGCATATTATCCCACATCCCCATTTTTTTCTCTTTTAATAGAAGGGGAGATAATAAATTAAATAGATCAATTGTTTTCATTGGCAATGAAATAGTAGCATCTCCAAAAGAGACTCACTCCAAGCAACAAGGAACAATTCAAGCAGAATCTCTCAATCTCCACTTCAAAATGAGCTCAGCCTGTATAAGAAATTAATATATGACAGCAGATTTTTTTTATTTTATTTTTTAAAAAAACAGTTTTTAGGAAAGCTTGTCTGGAAAACTTGCATATAACTACTAATACATCATTTTTAAAATCCCTATCCAAAGAAATTTAAGTAAAGCATATAGATAAAGAATATAGAAAAGCCCATAAACTGATCTACCGGTATATATTTTTATTCAGAATGTAAAGACCTTTGGCAGAGTTTGGCTATAGATGTAGGGTGATATAAAACTAAAATAAAATTATAAGTTTTAGATTGCATTAACTTCTGAATTGTAATTTTCAATGCATAATTTTAGTTGCTCTGCATTATGTCATCATTAATATTCTTTTAATAAAGTCTATAACAGAAGGTTTTTTTGGCATTTTGTTTTCATTTCTGTTACAAGTTAAATCAAGTCAAACTCCTTCATAATCATTGACCAGCAAGAAATCATCAGAGAAACAATAAAACCTAAAACACCAATGACATAATAGAAATGTTGCCAGCTAATTTATTTTGATAATTCACTCTCTGAGAAGGCATTCAACTTGTCATTCAAAATTGAACTACAGCACATTACAGTCTTTCTTAATCTTGCTTAAACTGAAGAAGTCAACAGAGTTTTATATATATAACTAAATATATAAACAGAAAATCAACCAATGCAAACTAAATTATTTTCTATTTCAACACATTCCATGTTGGATGAATTGAATGATGGTGCAGCATTTTATTACGTTCCACACTTATGCTAATGCAGAACTTTTGTTCTGGCTGAACAGAATTTTAACTCCATCCTCCCAGTTCTAATGAGCTAGGCTAGTCATATAATCAGACCTCTGGCTTTTTCCTTCTTTTTTGAGTTCTTACATTTTAAAGTGGCACGCAGTCCTAGTTTCCTTCCAGAGGCAATTTGTTGCACATGTTGTGTATTTTGTGCAGCCATAACTTGGTTGCCCCTTATAAAAATCAAGCAGCATAGTTGCAGTCGGGCATAGCTCCACCTAAGCTCTAAGCAGAGTTGCTGCTGAACATTAAGCTGAGCTCCCAAGCTAACTCTGAGCAGGGATCAAGCAAAGTTGGGGGCTGCTTTGCTTGGCTTGCATTCTTGGCAGTTGGATGCTTATTTCTTGTAACTGAGGAAGTTGCTTGCACATCACTTTCCAATTCCTCATCCAACAGCAGTTGTTCCTTCTTTTCCTGCTTACTCACAAGTCCACGAGTTAAGATCCCATTTTGAATGTAAAGGATGTGAATGGGGCAATGTGAATTAACCTGGCTGATTATGGATGTTGGGGCATCCTTGAAAATGCCAATGAGTGGCTAAACTAACCTGCTGTTAGTTTACCAAGCTCTAATACAAATTATTTTCCAAAATTGTTGTCATAGAGCTGGGTTCAGATGTTGTGGGAGTGCCTGAGAGGTGAGTTTGCCTCTCTCAGCAAACTGGGATGAGATTGAACATTCCACTGGGTTTCTTGACATGGTTATGACAATAATAACACTTATATAATAATATTTGTATCCCCCTTTTTGTGGGAGACTTAAACTAAGCTTGGTTTTGCTAAGGGAGGAACTGTTTTGGCTTGGCACAGCCATGCTAATTAAACAATTCCAGCATTGCCTCTTCTGACTTGTGAGGACACTTTCAACTATGCTGCTCTTTCCCTCATCTACAGATGAGATTGTATATACTTTCCAATAAGAAGCATGTGATATCCTCACAGGAGTTATGATTTATAATGCTAGTTCAATATACTTCGTGGGAAATTAAAAATGTTGGAGAGGAATAATCGACCTCTAGTAAAAATCATTTCCCAAAACTGTTGAACTTTACAATATCACCAACAAATATGACCGGGGATGGAGGAGAAACAACAATCAGTATTAGAATAATATATCTGGGAGACATTTGCCTATAGGGCAAGGTGGGGAGCTGATGTGATGGACCACAGTGTAGCTGCATTTTTTCCAGGAAAGAGGGAGCACATTCCAGAAAGGGCAAGACAAGACACAGCCCAGCCCAGAGCTGGATAGGACACAGAGGAAGAGCGTAAGGATAGCCATTCCCTAGAATCCCATGGTATATCCATTCAGATGAGAGTAGTAAAGGTTTAATCTGGATAGATTCAATCTATTGTGTGTAAGCAAATAAAGAACTGAAGCTTGGCTTAATTGTTCTAAGTCATTTTTGAGCTTAGTTTGACAGTGGCAAAATATATCACTTTTTTAAGTATAATATTTTATTGAAATTTAATATTTTTCAGGCATTGGAATTCCCATTGATACATGCCAAATACAGTTTTATAATTATTTGCTTATTAGTGAAATTTAACAAAAAAAAGGATAAAAAAGTGATAATACATATGGTAGTATATATAAAATAAAATAAAAACATTGAAAGGAGAAATAGTCATGCTGTATTTTATTGCATTAATATATTACTACTATTAGCTGTATAATTCTCATAAATTATGAGATTCGCAGTATAAATGTTTCATGTAGGAAAATGTATATGCACATTATTTTGTTATTGAACATCCTGATAACCACAGCCAGCTTAAAACACATGAGCTTTGGAGATGGGACATTTTAAAGTACATCTTTAAAAATAGAAATAAAATAAAATAAAATTTCCTTTGAGTGGGCCGTATTTATTTTCAAATTAGGATGTTTTTTTGTGACAATATGAAATTGGATTGTAACAACATAGAAGAATACGTGATTGCTTTCTAAGATCTTTTGTTAAAAAAAAATCCAGTCTAGCTTCACCTAGCATGTCTTAGTCTACCATCCAAGACTTAATCAGACCTAACCCTACTTGGTATTTCAAGATTGGCATTTAAAGTGTTGAGACCCTGGGTGAATGGAATGACACATGACTAAAGAGATAAAATTCATTATTTCATTCCATGGTGCTATTTCAACTATTTTCTGAATTAGAATAAAGTAGAATAGAGCTAGAAGGGACCTTGGAGGTCTTCTAGTTCTGCTCAAGTAGGAGAGCCTATACCATTTCAGATAAGTGATTATCTAGCCTCTTCTTAAAAATCTCCAGTGATGTAGTGCCCACGATTTCTGGAGGCAAGCTGTTCCAATGTTTAATAGTCCTCACTGTTAGGAAGTTTCTCCTTAATTCCAGGTTGCTTCTCTCTTTGATTAGTTTTCAACCATTGTTTCTTGTCCTGCTCTCTGATTCTTTGGAGAATAATTTGACCCCTCTTCTTTGTGGCAGCCCCTCAAAAACTGAAATATTGCTTAGATTAGATTAGATTATTTTTTTCTGTCATGGTAATGGTGTACTGATAACCATAAAGAAATTAACTTAAGGTTTATTCCTTTATGATACTGATAATTCTAGTGCACACCACAATCTCCCTGCTAATATTAACAAAGAAAACATTTATTATATTAAAAGGTTAAGCACTATGGTTTACACAGTACTGGTTCTGATTAATTATGAATGCTTCCAGTCTAGTAATATGCCTTTTGTGATCAGAATGATAGATAGCATAAAGTAACAAGCCTTACAATGAAGCATAAGTTAATATTTATACAGCACATTGAGGAACAAAATGGTTTCCATATGACAAATGTAGTAAAACTTTCCTTAGGCTTTCAAACACAGAAACTTACAGTAAATTGATTACTCCCATGGAAGAGATGGAACTGTTGACTGTGGTAAATTCCCTCTGAAATGCTAATAGGAGAATAAACACTGCATTTGAGCCACTCTTTCTGGGAATTGTCCTGCCCTACACTGGGAAAAGTATGAAATTCAGCACTGACCTGCAGTTTGTTGCAAACAAAATTATCTTTCATTAACATATCATAAACATACACATATTTAAATTAGTTAAGCCATAAGGTTTGACTCACTGAACTAAATAGGACTTAAGTACAACTACATTTTCAGTTTAAGTTTCACCTTCTCTTGCTTTAGGTCGATGCCCCAAAGATGCTTTTTCCAAAAGGCAACTGGACTTTGTTTTTTTCAAACAAAGGACTTTGTTGTTGTTGTTTTCAAAAGTCAACTGTAAAAACAAAGTCCAGTTGCTTTTTGAAAAAAGCACCTTTGACTGGGAATTTTCATAGACAGTTAGGAGGATGCATTCTTTTGAGGCTGGAGATGCAGTGCTTTTTTTGTAAGAAAAAAGGTGCCAGAACTCACATCTTGTTAATCTTTTATTTAAAAAATTATATATTCAGTTCTTAACATAAATTTAATTTATTGTATTTAAGGCAAATGTTCATAGTAAATTTTACACTAAAAACTAAAAAAAGATTTTCAATTTACCAATGATTTTTTAAAATAAAGAAATTGTTTACCTTTCGCACGTAGTCAATCACTGTACACAAACCCACACATGTCAGTTGTGTAATGAAACATAATGGTCGCCACCCACAGTAAGCACTCAGCGCACGACCACATGACCAATCACAAGCTGAGCAGTGTCACAAGCCGAGCAGCACCATCACAACCAGCCCGAACAAAGTATGCATGCATTGGACTCGACACACAGGCAGCCCACATGCACCGTTTTAATGATTTTGCCACTGACCTGCTATGCTCAACAGGGCGATTCAAGTCCACATGGACCAAACATCAAATTTTTAAAAGTTACTTTTAAAACTTGGAAAAATCTGTCGAAAAAAGGTGCCAGAACTCCGTTCCAGTGCGTTCTATGACAAAAAAGCACTGTGGAGATGTATTTGAAGTTTCAGAGTATGTATGTGTTGGGCATTTTATGAAATGACTTATCTGAGAGAGTCACCTATTCACAAAATGACTTCCCTGGCAGATGTAAAGAAGTGGAAAGTAGATATAGAGAAGTACAAAACACTCTTTTTCCTAAAGATGAATGGACTCTGCAGGATGCATTCTATAATACTAATTATACCTTTGTCTATCACAAAGGCAGCTTGAAAATGACACAGATAAATAAGATTCTTTCAATATAGCTTTACACTGAAGTTGAGTTAGCTTATCTTGTTGTGTTTCCTATCTGGTCAGGTTGGTAAGGCTGAAAAGATGACACTTTGCCTTCACATTAAGGAGTTTAACGTACATTGACTTTTCAGGGGTCTGGAGCAAGTAGTTCCAGAATTAAACTCAATTATTGCCTAAATCAGACTATCATAACTAATTAAATAAATAATTGTGTTTAAGGGCACAATTATCTCAGTCTTGTCATAAGCAATTGGCCCTAATGGAAATCTATTTACGATGGTAGGAGTAAAGCTATACCAGTGTTTTAAAAATTGCATGAAAGAAATAAGTATGCAGTGTCCAGTCTTCTCTGACTTTTCTCTATTGATAGGGAAAAAAATTAAAGCAGGGTGGGCAAAGTATGGCCCAAGGGTTTTATGTTGATCTAAGATTTGTTTCCTGCAGTTCACATTATGTGCATTATCTGAAAATAAGCAGAATTATCGCTTGCTATTTTGTTGCAGCAAAGACATTACAACTGTAAGCTTTATGTGATCTATTAATCTAAAAACTCTTCCTACTTTGCCACACACACACACACCAATCAAACATGGCCCCTAATCACAAAAGATAGCCAACCTCTAGTTGAAAGAATTCTAGAACCATGGGATTGAAAGGCACCTTGGAGGTTTTCTACTGTCTAGTCCATCCCAAGACAGGAGTCTTCATACCATTTCAGACAAATGCTTTTCCAATCTTTTCTTCAAAACCTCCAGTGATGGAACACCCAGAATTCCGGGAGGTAAGCTGTTCCATTGATTAATAGTTCTCAGTATTAGAAAATTCCCCTTTATTTCCAGGTTGAATCTCTCTCTGACGAGTTTCCACTCATTACTTCTTGTCCTACCCTCAGGTGCTATGGAGAATAAATTGATGCCATCCTCCTTGTGACAGCCCTTCAAGTATTGGAAGATAGCTATGATTTCTTCCTCAATCTTCTCTATATTAAGCTAAAGATACCTAATTCCTTTACCCATTCTTCATAGGATTTAGCCTCCAGACCCTTTATTGTCTTTGTTGGTTTTTTTCTATAGTCCTTTTATGGTCTTTTTTTTTGTTTTTGTTTTTTGGTATTGTGATGACCAGATATTTAGCCATTCATATAAATGAAGTGAAACTCCTATCCAGTCTCTCTTTTACCTAGAGATTTTAGAGGAGCACAGTACTGTGGGAAGGAATTAAACTATCCCACCATTCAGTCTCCCTCCGCCCATAGCAGTGTTTCTCAACCTTGACAATTTTAAGGCATGTGGACTTCAACTCCCAGAATTCCACAGCCAGCATTGCTGGCTGTGGAATTCTGGGAGTTGAAGTCCACATGCCTTAAAATTATCAAGGTTGAGAAACACTGGCCCATAGAGTCTTCCCACTGTTTATCGTGACAAAAGGTTAAAAATTGCAATGGGCTCCACATAAAGATTAAAATGTAGCAGGAGGCATCAGCCTATTCAGGTGAACATTCTCTCTAGGATGTTAGACAACCTCTTAAGTAACAAAAGGTTCTTTTCTCCAACAGATTGCCACTTCCACCTACAATATTAAATAAGCAGAAACAGCAGAATGAGCAAGAGTGTTCCCTTATGGAAAACTGGCTAGTTTCACTTTATGGGAATCCCTAGAGTTCAGGCACTCTCTCACATGCTTTGGGTAACACGTGAGGTTTCCCTATATAACGGGATTGCTGGATAGGATTCATGGTGGCTATCTTCTAATCTGTTGAATGTGTTTTATGCTGGTAGAATAAACCTCACTCTTCATTCCTGGCTGGGATATAAACCTGTTATTTTGCTAACAGTATGATAATATTCAACAGCAGTAATAGAAATATTTAGCCCCAGATGATCACTTTGAGGAATGTGTACTTTTCTTGGCTTTGATCAAGAAGTACTATAAGGGGGATAACATGCTAGAAATTCATTCTGCATATTTTTCCTGATTCTCATTTAGTTTGGTAGAAAGTAAACTACATTCTCATGTGTGGTAGTTCCTATTTTAGTTTAATTAATTGGCCGTGGGTTATGTACCTAATGGCTGAGGATTCTCCACTGTACAATTAATTCTGATATTTAGCCTCCAACAGAACTTCTCCAGTGGCTATCAAAAGGTTCAGGCATGTATTGAGGCTGCAGAGTGATGAAGAAATGTTTCATAGGAAGAGGAATCTTCTATCTTCTTGTTACAATAAAATACCAAACATCACTACAAGAAATGTTAAAGGAAACATTAAATCAACCCAAGAATTACAAGCATCACTCAGAAGGTGAAGGGCTCAGATAAATGGGGGACAAAGTATTCACAATTGTAGAAGAAAACATTTTGACCCTTGTGTACCAAGGGCTCAGAAAATTTATTAAAATGTAGGGCTACTGTTTCCCTTTGAACAGCAACTTTGATACTACTGTACTTTAAACATTAAGAACAGGCAAAATTCTGAAAGCACAGTACAGAGGTTTGTCTGTTGTAGATTGAATTTTCAGTGAATCCAAAGTAAGACAGCTAAACAATTAATTGTAATGGAATGATGATCATCCTATTATCTGGGTTCTTTATCTTCTGCTAGGTTTGGTAATCCAGTTCTGGAATCGTTTTGATGTGTTGTCTTTATTCTTAATAGCCTTACAAAGCTTGGGGCAAAATTACCTGAAGAAGCGTCTGTTCGTCTATTGTGTCTGTAACAAAGGATGACACATAGTTGGATATAAGAATGAAAGAGGATCTTTTAGTATTGATGCCTTCTCCTGTGCAATGTTGTTCTGAAAAAAAAATCAACTATCACCCACCTAGTTTGTTGTTCTTCTTGCAGATATTTATTATTTGTTGCTAGGGTTTTTAGATCTTCACTCTATTTTATTTTGATGCCCTTTTTACTTTAGCTTTATGGGGGGGGGTTGAAAATGTCAAGATGATCTGATCCTCTCTCTGAAAAAAAATCACTAGATTATGCATCAAATTCTTTTTCACCTTTTCTGTTATTTTATATTGATATTATTATATTCACTTTTCAATGTATTAATCAGAGAATAAATTAGTGTAAAATTGCAAGTAAAGAGGCAACAACAAATAAATAATTACAGAAAGATTTCTAAGCAATCACAAACTTTACGAGTTAATTGCAGGTATTCAAAGACATTGTGAAGAGCTAGTAACAATTACATGTTATCTTAATTGTTTTGCTCAAACCGAACTGATTTACTTTTAGGATGGAAGAGTGTAAAAAGTAATTTGGGGTGGAACTCATAACTTCAATTCTTAGTGAATTACTTTTTTCTTTTAAAAAAGATGTCAAAATAGTATGTAGAAGCCTATAGCTGCTAATGTTAAATAAGTCTGTCGACAGAGCTCAAGCCACAAATCTATTGATTTTTATCCAGTAATTAAAACAAACTATCCCTTTTTATATAGGTTAATTAAGATGCATCAATAGTTTGGCTGTAACACTAATCTCTCCTGCTGTGATGAAATTATTCTTAAGTGTTAAATTTAAAAAAAACCCTTTCCTATAATTCAAACAGTAAATTCATTGAGATGGGTTTTTTTGCACCAGCTTATTTATTTCAGAAGCTGGCCAAATTAACTTGCAATTCTAAAAACTGCAGTTGCCAA
>NW_015386963.1:412842-419184 GCF_001527695.2 Protobothrops mucrosquamatus
TCTCTCTCTCTCTCTCTCTCTCTCTCTCTCTCTCTCTCTCTCTCTCTCTCTCTCTCTCTCTCGTGCTATTTTGTTTCTTGGGCCCTACAAACATAGATCCCAACAGAATATTAATAAAACTGGCTGACATAGCATTTGCACCATGGGCACAGTCTCCTCATAAATCGAAAGCAAGAAGTATTCTCAAATAATGACTGAAAATTTTCAAATTACTACAAGCTTCAGTCGAATCAGAGAGACTTGTACTTGTAAGCACATCCAGCCACTTTATCACAACCAAATATTTAAACATATTCAAAGAATGAAAAATACATACCATTCAAACTTTTGTTGGTAGTCAGTAAAAATGATTTTGTTTTGATTTGGAAGCACCCAAACTACATGATAATTGATTTCCAAAGGTACCTATGCTCTTTTTTTTCTCCAGTTTATGGATAAGAGTGGCTTCTCTGAGGCTACATGAATCTTTTCTAGATATTTCACTGTACAGTCAATCAGAACAGAGCCCTTAAAAAAAAAATCTTCTATGACTACAGAATAAGAGTTGGAAGGGATTTTGGAGGTCTTCTGTCCAAGCCCATGCTCAAGCAGGAGACCCTTTACCATTTCAGACAGGTGGCTGTTCAGTCTTTTCTTGAAAACCTCTGGTGATGAAGCATCCACAACCTCTGAAGTTAATTGTTCTCACTGTTAGGAAGTTTCTCCTTAATTCTCTCCTTGTTAGTTTCCATCCATTATTTCTTGTCCTGCCCTCTGGTGCTTTGGAAAATAATTTGACCCCTCTTCTTTGTGGTAGCCCCTCAAATATTGGAGTACTGCTATCATGCTTCCCCTAGTCCTTCTTTTCTCTAAACTGGCCATATCCAGTTCTTGCAACTGTGCTTCATATGTTTTTGTCTCCTTTAATCATTTTAGTTGTGCTTCTTTGCACTTTTTCCAAAGTCTCAATATCTTTTTTGTAATGTGGTGACCGAAACAGGACGCAGTATTCCAGGTGTGGTCTTACTAAGGATTTATAAAGTGGTACTAATACTTCATACAGTTTTGATTCTTCTTCTTGTTGTTGTTAATTGCGAAGTCGTGTCTGACTCATCGCGACCCCATGGACAACGTTCCTCCAGGTCTTCCTGTCCTCTACCATCTTCTGGAGTCCATTTAAGTTCACACCTACTGCTTCAGTGACTCCATCCAGCCACCTCATTCTCTGTCGTCCCCTTCCTCTGTTGCCCTCAATCTTTCCCAGCATTAGGCCCTTCTCCAGTGAGTCCTTCCTTCTCATTAGGTGGCCAAAGTATTTGATTCTATGCCTCTGTTTATACAACTAAGTATTGTATTAGCTTTTTTGGCTGCTGCCGCACACTGCTGGCTCATGTTTAAGTGATCGTCACTAGGACTCCAAGGTCCCTCTCACACTTACTGTTTTTGAGCCAGGTCTCACTTAATCTGTATTTGTACTTTTTTGAATCCTGAGCTTGTCTTCTGGAGTGCTGGCTATTTTTGCCTGCTTAGTGTCAACAGAACTGCCAAGAGAAATATTGTTCTTGCCAATTGAATGAAACTTTCATTCACAACAAATGATAAATCGTGTTGCCATTTTTATTAAAGGGTTATTTAGAAATGTAGATCTTAATATATTGCGTTGTCTCTGGATTGTATGAAACTGAGCAGGAGCTCATCAGCCCTCAGATATATTTTAAATTATTTTGACTTTGTCATTTATCTTTGGTTCAGTAGTAGCTATTAGCTTTTTTGCACCAGTCTTCCTCCAAAGAATATGAAGAAACACAGGTATATGTTTCCCAAAAAAAGCCATGTTTCTTTTTCTTTATGAATTAAATGAACCAACTAAATTATATAAAATATGTGTACCTTTTTCACAATTTTGACTTGAAATTCTGCATGGTGAAACAATAAGATACGGAAAATAAGATACTGTTGTATTATGGATAATCAAGGTCTCGATACACAGATGAAGTTTTAATTCTTTAAACATTTGATCTTGACCATCACATGCAAGTCTAACTGGGTGAGGGGAAATGTAGGTGGAAGGTGACCACCAAGACCGTTCACCAACTTTTCCCAAGATAATATCTGGTGACAATGGCTTCTTGTGGAAAGCAGGACTACCTGAAGAAGGGCTTTCCAGTAGTATACCTTTCCTTGATTATAATTGTCCCAGCCATATTGAGACAGATGGTAACTATGAGATATAACCTGTACAGGTACAGAATACATGAAGCCTGACTCAATAGCAGTAACTGAGAGAGGGATCTTGGATCTTGGATAATCACTTCAATATGAGTTAGCAATGTGTTGCTGCAGCAGCAGCCATAAAAACCAACACAATCCTGGGGACATTAACAGAGGGATAGAATCGAGATCACATGAAATATTAGTACCACTTTATAAAGCCTTAGTAAAACTACTCTTAGAATACTGCAGCCAGTTTTGGTCATCGTATTATTAAAGAAAAAAAAATCTAGAGGCTCTGGAAAGAGTGCAGAAAAGAGCAACAAGGATGATTAGGGTGCTGGAGGCTAAAACACATGAAGAATGGTTACAGGAATTGGGTTTGTCTAATCTAGTGAAAAGAAGGACGGAGTGACAAGATAGCAGTGTTCCAATATTTGAGGGGTTGCCACAAAGAAGAGGGAGTCAACTTATTTTTCAAAGCACCAGACGGCAGGATAAGAAGCAATGGTTGGAAACTAATCAAGGAGAGACGCAATCTGGAACTAAGGAGAAACTTCCTAACAGTGAGAACAATTAACCAGTGGAACATCTTGCCTTCAGAAGTTGTGGGTGCTCCATCACTGGAGCTTTTCAGAAGTGACTGGACATCCACTTGTCTGGAACAGTATAGGGTCTCCTGCTTCAGCAGGAGGTTGGACTAGAAGACCTCAAAGGTCCCTTCCAACTCTATTATTCTGTAGTCATAGAAGGTGCTTTTTAAAGGGCTAAAATCCAGCATTTATTTATTTATTTTTATTTTATTTTTTTAGATTTATATCCCGCCCTTCTCCTTGCGGACTCAGGGTGGCTAACAACCGAGTAAAAATACAAAAATATCACACAACAAATTTAAAAATTAATTAAAAGAGAAATATTAGTAATTTGGTCTAATTAAAATTATAATTAAAACCCCCTCTAAAAGTTTCCCCTAGGCCAGTCCCGCAAGCTGGAATAACCATGTCTTATATTCATCTAATATTTCCATTCTCATAATGAGAGGCATGACATGGGTGTGTCTGCTGATTCTCCACGTTGATAAATGAAATAAATGAAACATTTTGCCATCTACACCTGATATTTATAAAAATCAGAAAATTAGAAAAATTAGCACCCCACCAGGCAAAGTGGGAGGCTGATTCAGGTGGCAGATGCATGGGCACAGATGGAAAAGCAGTAAATTATTGTGGGTCAGTGTCAGTTTCTTGAAGAAAGAGTGTTGTTAGCCTATTTGGTCCAATTGATGCAAATTGGTTGTTAAATAAAAAAAAAATCCCCCATGTTCCTCCTGTTTCTCTTGCTTTCTCCTTTCACTTGGCTTTGCTTAAATTCTCAAGATTGCTGTCGAATTCCAGATGACAACTAGGAATGTTAGCTGACTTCACAACAGAAAGGTAGCAGTGGGTGCCCAAGCAAAATTCCCCAGGGTTTGTGCATCTGATTTTTGAATGGGGGGGGAGTTGATGATAAAAGCAGTTCTCAAGGAAGAGAGGTTAGGAATGTAGAAAGATAATGGTGTTTGTACTGCCCTTTCCACAATAATGAACACACTGGGAGCTTTTTACAGAGCTTACAAGAAAGTGTGTAGAAGTCTTTGTTGATAAAGTATCTCCTCTAGTCATACTTATTAGAAACACAAAAGCAAAGCAATTGCAGCAAAGCAAAACAGAGGTTTTAGCAAGCAGATTAATTATCAAATTGCAAAGAAGATTGTTTTATGTGAATAAGAACTAAGGCTATGTTAGTCAAATTTATCTCCTGTTATACATTGCTGACATGCAGCTTATAATCATGCTGACAGTTTGAGTCAAGGTTTACATCTGATTTATCCTGTTCTCATTAAACATAGCTTGAAACTAAGTCCCACTGTATTCAGTGGGGATTACTCCTTGAGATCTACCTAGGGGGAAAGCTTCAGGCAATTCATCTTAACATTAGGTCTGATTTGAGTTTTAATTGGTTTCCCAAAGCTATCTGGTTGGCTAATGAGGTAACAAGACAATAAATACATCCTAGACTTCATAAGTGTTATAGTTCAAAAGAATTTTCAATGATCTGGATCTAGGGAATGCATGCACGCATTCCCACATTCCATAACACATACATTCCACAAGAGTTACCATCAGAGCAATGAATCCGTAGATTAGTTTTATTTTGCTTTTCCATTTTAGAATGAGAAAACCATTGAATTAACAAAATTGCTGTGCTTCTTATGCTTTCTTTTTCTCCTGGCATTCAGAACATTTGCTTTCCCCTCCCTTTAACAAAATAAGGGAATTTATCTCAATCTGCTGCATTCCTATTGTTTGCTGACAATCTTTTATTTTTAATGCATTGTTTGCACTAGCTTTTCATTTGCATATGGAGTGTGCCCTCTTCAGATGTTAACTGATTTGCTGCTAAGTTGAGGCAGTACTCAATCTACGAATACAACTGAGCCCCCAATTTTTGTTGCTGAGCAAGACAGTTGTTAAGTGAATTTTGCCTCATTTTATGAGCTTTCTTGCTAGTTCTTAAGTGAATCATTGCAGTTGTTAATAACCTAGTTGTTATTAACATTGGTTTGCTTATCAGAAGGTGATCTCCCGGGATGCTGCAACCACAAATAAAAACATGCAAGTTGCCAAGCATCAGAATTTTGATCACCTGATCACAGCGACGCCACAACGAATGCAAGTGTAAAAAAGGGTCATAAGTCACTTTCTTTTCTGTCCCTTTGTAGCTTCAAATGGTTATTAAACAAATGGCTATAAATCAAGGACTATCTGCACCATCTTTTGTTCGCAGGTGGGCAAACAGGAGCTTTGGTTGCTCTTAAGCATACTAGACAAAACTGATATACTGAAATTGATTAATGCAGCAAAAATGACAAGCCATAAAGATTGAGAATAAATGAGAGTGATAACAGATGTATGTTTGTTACAAATACTTTGGGGAAAACAACAGGGATTCAGGAAGTAGAGAATGTTTGGAGTGCAAGTGTATCCACTTCCTTCTCCACTCCCTCCCAATGTGCAAAAATAGCATGTGTTATATAACTAGGGTGCCAGGTAGAACAAAACAGGCTGAATATTAAAGTTGCTTCCTATATTAAAATATGGAGCCTGGGATTAGAAAAACCACAGTTCCTATAGGAATAGACACCCACATACTAAACATGATTATACTGTATTGATTCAAATGCAGCAGCATAAATTAAATAAGTTCAAAGATATCAGCGGTTGCCTATTTTAGATAAAACCCCTGCTTGAAAGCAATCCCTTTTGAATTTGAAAGCTTTTACCGTATTGTTATTTTCAAAGACTACTTTGAAGCACTCATGCTTTCAGGATAGAAGAGTGATGCATACCATACCTGTACCCCCACGTGCACCAAAGTGAAACTAAGAACAAATTGTGCAGAAACAACTCCTTCCATGACATCTCATAATAGCACACTTCTCTACAAGGAGCCAATGTAAAAAATGGATATACTTCGCTTACAATGGACATGTTTTGCATGGTAGAAGTCCCAGATTCAAGATCCAGAATCTTCAGCTAGAAGTAGGAGTGTTTGTACTCACTATGTCAACCTACAGCTCAAATATACAAATAAAGTTCAGGATTACCTTCATTGCTGAAACACGTACTGGTTTATTGAATTCATGGCATGATATAGGCAAAGGAAAACTAACTCTAAAATCCTAAGGCATCTAACCATAGCATATTTTATTTATTTATTTTATTTATTTTACAAAATTTATATGCCGCCCTTCTCCCCATGGGACTCAGGGCAGCTCACAGCATGTTAAAACAATATACAGAATTACCCCTTCTAAAAACCAATTAAAATCCAAATATTAGTGGCTGTGACTATTTAAAATCATTAAAAAATATCCCTATTTAAAATTCACCCTAGGTCAGGCCCGCTTGTTCAAAAAGCCATGTCTTGAGGGCGCGGCGGAAGGTTAGGAGATCCGGAATCGTCCGGATCTCGGGGGGTAGTTCGTTCCAGAGGGTGGGGGCACCCACAGAGAAGGCCCTCCCCCTGGGGGTCGCCAGCCGACATTGCTTGGCCGACGGCACCCTGAGGAGGCCCGCTCTGTGGGAGCGTACCGGTCTGTGGGAGGGAATC
>NW_015386963.1:423540-448958 GCF_001527695.2 Protobothrops mucrosquamatus
GGGGGGGGATTGTATAGGGATTTTAATAGGGATTTTATAACTTTTCTAAAAATAACAGGCTAATTTAATATATATTTTAATTGTTTTTAGATATTTATTGTATAGTTTCGTTTTTTATTTGCCTGTAAGCCGCCCTGAGTCCTTCGGGAGAAGGGCGGGGTATAAATTAAAGTAATAATAATAATAATAATAATAATCTCTCAGCAAACTTCCGAAGAACTGGAAAGGTTTCATTTCTCTAACTAACCCAGTCAAAAGCATCATCCCCCCCCCCTTTACTCTAATGGCAAGATGAAAACAAGGAGGCACATAGCTGCCAAACTTTCACTCTTGACACACTAGTTGTTAAATCAGATCAATTTATTTATTTTATTTATTTATTTATTTATTTGTTTTGATTTATATCCCGCCCTTCTCCCAACGGGACTCAGGGCGGCTCACAACATATTTAAAAACATAGACATGTTTACAACCCCCACCAGATAAAACCAAATTAAACCAATATTTAAAGTTGTGCAGTTAAAATTATTCTTAAATTTAATGCTAGTTGGATTCATAGTGAATCCTTCAAACTCACAACATAGAGTAAAACGGTTTCTACTTTCTAGAATTAAAGTTGAATTTTAAAAAACTCTTTTGCCTGTTCTAAAATCCTGTCTGTGGAGGGAAATGAGGCGACACAACCAGATTCTGCCGTCTTCTCACAGAGATATAGCAAAGTTCCATGACGATTATGGCTCCAGTATTTCAGAATACCAGAAATCCTGACTGCATAAAGTTCAGCTGAATGTCAATATCTTTATTGCAGACTTTCTTTTTTAGTTCAGAATAGTCTGGAAGGAAGGGATGAGATTATATAGATTGTTCCCATTTCTAATATATATATAGAATTTTGGACTATAAAGCAGCTTAAAATATCAGTATTTCTTGTGTGATTTTGTCCCCTAAATTCAGAATATATACTTTTTTTTACAAATAAATAGTTGGTTTCAGCTTTTGTTTTATAGTGCAGAAGAGAACATTAAGGTAAACTGCAATCTTTTCATGAAAAGGATTGACATTTCTTTCACCTTTATTAAAGATTTTTCAAAAGGAAGGTAAAAATTAATACAAACTAATGTAAAGTAAGAAAAGAAAAAGAAAGAAAGCATAGAGAAAGCTAAAAGTACAAAGCAGGGCAAAAGGAAAAGAAATAGAAAAGGAAAATAAAAGATAAAAGAAGTCCATAAGTATTATCATTTGTACATGATTCTATGTCAAACTCAGTTTTACTGTTCAAAGCCATAAACTCTTTTGTCTACTGTAAATGTAATAATTATAAATAAGAAACCCACTGACAACTCTATCCCTCTGCCACTAGTTCTTGTCTCAATCTTATTTTACATTCCCCTTACAAAAGTCTAATACCTCTCAATATTAGCCATTTGTATTTGCCTATTATTTGTTGTCTATAAAATGCTTCTTTTGCTGAGGGCAAAAAAATGTTTTTGGGCATAGCCTAGATTTATATCTATTCTAATTTCTCAATATGGCACATCTAACATAATTATTTTAAAAATCGGCAGTAATTTTGATTTTCTAGTACCATAAACATGTATGCCACTCAAATCTCAGCTCATATCCTTCTATTTCTTCCATTCCTCTTCTTTTATTTTTTCAGTAGTATCCATTCTTTCACTCAAACCAAGCACCAAGCTGCAAAATACAGTTTCAAATCAGGAAAAACCATTCCTCCTCTTTCCTTTGCATATTGAAATACCTTATATTTAACTTTATATCATATTTCCCCCTGCCACACAAATTTAGATATATCCTTCTGCCACTGTTTAAATGGTGTATCACTTGTCAAAACAGATATTGTCTGAAACAAAAACAAAAAAGATATTCTAGGCAAGACATTCATTTTTATGAATGTCTTGCCTAGAAATTTTCCCGATCAATGATAGTTGTAGTTTTTCTCATATTAACGCTGCGAAGCTGGTTATTTTTATTCCCTTTTTGCCTAGGATTCGTATTTCTGCTTTTAATATCATTTATTTTTGTGGTATGTTTTATGTGTGTGCCATCCAGATATTCCTTTAATGAGATGAGTACCAGTATAAATTTGATTAAAAAATAATATAAAAAATAAGCATGCCTTTTTAAACTTCTTTCCATATTTTATCATAGTTATTTTGAAATAATCTATAGTTCATAATTGTCATAGTGTTGCCCAGATATTGTACCTTCTTTTCAACCTTAAAACCCATTTTATTCATCATTTCTGTTTGATCTTATATTTTCATATTTTTGGTAACATGTTTATCTTCTATTCATTCATCTTGAAACATGTTAGTGCACCAAATTCTTTTAATTTTCCCATTAATGTTTCAGTTCCCATTAATGGATCTTCCAAATCATCTCAAAAGCCCTTAACTTTTAAGTTTCTTTTTCGATCTTCTCTCATTTTCTTCTTGTTGTTGTTAGTTGCGAAGTCGTGTCCGACCCATCGTGACCCCATGGACAACATTCCTCCAGGCCTTCCTGTCCTCTACCATCTTCTGGAGCTTATCTGTATTAGTATTTTGAGAACCAGAATAAACAAGAGAGCACACAGTGGGCACCCTCTCTTTTCTTTTTTGTATCTCAGTTTTTTTTTTAAAGATCTCCATTAACAATTTGTACTTTCTCTAAAATGTAATTTTATCAGTTTGGCAAAATTCTCTTCACTAGGTACTTTATGTTTAGCCTAAGGGAGAGAAGGGCTAAGGATGATATGATAGCAGTCTTAACTTGAGGGCTGTTACAGAGAAGAAGGGGTCAACCCCTTCTCCAAAGCACCTGAGGGCAAGACAAGAAGTAACAGATGGAAGATCATTAAAGAGAGATTCAGCCTAGAACTAAGAATAAATTTCCTGAAAGTGAGAAGAATTAATTAATGTAACAGCTTTCCTCTGGAAATTGTAGGTGCTCCATCACTGGAGATATTCAGTAAGAGACTTTGTCCAGAATGATATAGGACAGTGATGATGGCGAACCTATGGCACACATGCCAGAGGTGGCACTCAGAGCCCTCTCTGTGGGCACACCTGCCGCCGCCAGCTCGCAAAGGTCCATTAGGCCACCACTGGCACCCGGAGTGGCAGCCCCACCCAGCAGCCTAGCAAGCTCGAGTAGAGGTGGTAGAACACGCCCCCATGTGCTCGCTAGCCTGTGTGCGGAGGCTGATGGTGTCAGGCAGAAGCCGCCCCTGCCTCACCTTGCCCCACAGCAATGGCACCCCTGCCCTACCTCCTGCCTTACCCCGCAGGACGAGCCTCCTGCCCACCGCCCCACCCACCAGAGACCCCCTGGATCTCCCCCAATCCTGCCCAGCCCCCACAGGCATCCCCCCACGAGCAACATCAAGGTGGCCATGCCCACCCAGCCATGCCCACTCAATCTGCCATGACCACCACAGCCACAGCCACCCAGTGGGCCATGCCCACACCCACCCCCCTGAGGGTACCATAATGCTGATGCAGCCCTGGCACTTTACGATAAATAATGGGTTTTGGGTTGCGGTTTGGGCACTTGGTCTCTAAAAGGTTTGCCATCACTGACATAGGATCTCCTGCCATAGGCAGAAAGTTTGACTAGAAGACTTCCAAAGTCCCTTCCAACCTTATTATTATTTGATGTTCTGTGGTGTGTCTTTTCATAATCTGTCACTATTCCTTTGTAATCCTCAGAATATTTTGTTTCTTTAGATATTCATCTATTTCCTCTAGAGAGAGTTATACATTGTACATGCTGAAATAATATTGATGAAATGCTTTATGTATGGGCACATTATCCATTAATACAATATCTCCCTGATGTAATTTCAACATTTCTTTTTCCTGTTGTAATGCCAACCAATTCCCTGGTTTGTTTGCAAACTGAGATTTTAGTTTTTGCTTTACATAGTTCATTTTTATTTCCATTTCCTTTAATTAACTTAGATAGTCATCATTGTAAAAGTTTAATTTGTTGAGAAATACTGTATCTCCTTTGGAAATTTCTTTAATTTATCATCTTTTTTTCTTTATCTCATCCAAAATAGCTTTCATTTTCTCTTGATTTCTTTGAGTTCACTGTTATTTTATTGTATAAAATAACCTGTAATGAAAGCTTTGTTTGTATCCCAAACTGCTTTTAAATCAGTACCTTTATCTAAATTATTTTTTTTGTTAAAGATTACTATTAACATCTAGTTACATGCCTATTATATCAGGAGTATTAATACTGAATAAATGGCAAAAATATTAATTTACTGATAAAGAGGAAAAATTGGATTTCAATTAGCTGTATCATTTAAATAAACACACCACAATCCATTGAGTATTGTTTTTATACATAGACATCTACACCCCAGACATTTAACCAAACAATCACTGTTTATTTTTTTTGGGGGGGGGGATCATATTAAAATGTAATTTGGTGCATATAAATATTTCAAAAACAGGTAATTATAATTTCTTTATCATTGGAAAGTCTGGTATAAGCGCACATCCCTAAAATGCAAACACAATTTATTAATTTTATTTATTAAAAGTATGGAAATATACACCGTAGATCAAGAATGGAATTTTCCAAGATCAGGGGCTGTTCTTTAGACCAGCCAAACAGATTTAGGATATTACTGAAAGCTATGACATATTTGGCCTAAAATGGGGGATTTATCCCTCTTAGGGGGAAAATTATAAGTGGTGTATATAGCAAGAAGTCTCTAGGAGGCAAACTATTTCTATTACCCAACCCTTTGCCCCCCCCCCCCAAAAGAGAAAAAACATCTCTAGATCTCACCAAATGGCTGAAGGTTCTGCCACCAAAATTCTAAAGCAAATGGCTGACCTTTGGCTGTTTTGCTTTGTGAATGGAAATGGCCATTTTGCTGCCAAATTTAATAGTGATCTTAAGATGCCATGGACCCATGTATAGTCCAAGAGACTATAGGCTGACTATCTCTATTGAGCTCCTTTAATTTATTGCCCACCAGGAACATTAGAGAATGAGACAAGGGATCTCTGCATTGCAGCCTTCTCTTTGGTTCCATTCTGCTCTCCCTTGATTGGAAGACTAACTTCATTTCCTCACTAATGATTTATAGTATCTTCTGGAATTATTTAACCTTGTTCTGAAATAATGGAGTAATGAGAACAGCATCAAGCTACAAAGATTTATTTTAATTAGGACTGCCATAGTGCTTCTAGCTTGCCTACAGTTGCGAGGGGGGGAAAGCTTGGGATCCACAGGTGTTCCCTATCAGCCAAGGCCACGGAAGAGATATTTTGGAAAACTGAAGTTTTTTTATCATAACAAATGCTGGAAGATTAATTGGACAATGTGACCTGAACTGTAAGAGATGGGAGGGAAAGTTTACTCTTTTAATTATCTGTTTCCTGCCATATTGGCAGAGCTGGATTTCCTTCTATTGGACCAATATGCTATGTCTAATAAGTTTACATTAGAGATCACCATGTCTCCGATGTTTTACTTCGTTGACCTTTTCAGCTGGAACTTGACAAACAGATTTCAATATGATCTCAACCATGACTGGTTGGTACTAGAAGACCCCCATAAGTCTTTTTAAATCTACTTCATAAGTGGGTAAATAGCCCAATATACTTAGGATTTACATCAGACTTCTTACAGTGAAAATATTGCTTTACTTCTTTCTCTCTTTATGAGCATAATGAGTATAGAGGTGTATGTCTGTATCCCACTCTCTCTTTCTCTGTGTTTTCTTTATCATAGCAAGTAACTTCTTGAACACATTTTACTCCTCCTTTGCATTTTAATACCTGTGTTTTAAGAATATTAATGGATTTAGCAGATATGTTCTTCCAAAATGGAAACCACTGAACAACTACAAGATTCCAATCAAGGCTACCTTTGAAATTTCCCTATAGGCATAATATACTAGGTGTATTTATGCACTTTTTGAATATTTTCTCTTTGTAATGCTTATCTTAAAATAGTTTTCCTTGGCTATGTCATTTGCCCTTTGCCCTTATACTGAATTAGATACACGTTACATAAAATTATGTACTCCTAGTTTCGTACAGAATCAGGCTGTTTAATGACATGCCTCAACGCTTTTGTTGCTATTTCAGATATTATTTCAACACTTTAAATGGGTTCCTCCAAAGTGCATTGGGTAAATCACCCACTGAACCTGAATGCCTTAACAATTTCCTATTCTTCCTTACTTCTTAATAATCTGGGTCCATGAAGCATAACAGACAAATTGAGTAAAAAGGCAGCTTCTTATACCACAATAGACAATGAATAGTTTTCATTTGCAGTATCTGAAGGAAGGAATGCTGTCCACAAAGAGCTTCTGACAGTGTCCGGTTTGCTAATGTGCACCACTACTGAATATATACTAATTTCATGGGTTCTTAGCCTGTCTTTATGCTGAACTGATCAACTTTAGGAGAACTATGGAGTCTGTGAATCTTTTCCCTAGATGCACGTATTTTTCTGTCATTAGATATGGTGCTGTTGCCAAAGGTTTGTTTGTAGTAATACCACTTTAAATTTCTTGGCAATTCTTTTATGCTGAAGTGGTGATGGTGATGGAGGTGGTAGTGGTGATGATGATGATGATGACGACGACGACGATGGTTGTGGTGGTAATGGTGGTGGTGATGAAGATAGGTATATATGCTTAAAATTTTCAGTAAGCATCCACAAATGGCCATGTTTTGGGCTGTATGAAAAGTGGCATTTCCTTTAAAATGAACTGAGTTAAACTTGTACAAAGGTTGCTAGCTTCAGCATTGCTTCCCAGGTATCCACTTGGCTTCCTGGGCAATTTCTTCCCCCTACACAGATATTGCCTGTATCAAAACACAGATATTACCTACAGTATGTACTAGTTCTCCCACATGTATGTTGGGTTCAGGATTATTGCTTTCAGTTTATAAGAGATTACATTTTTTTCTAATAAACTTCCTTCCTTCCTTCCTTCCTTCCTTCCTTCCTTCCTTCCTTCCTTCCTTCCTTCCTTCCTTCCTTCCTTTTGAAAACAAACTTTTTCAACCAATCATGTATCATTGTGTAGGTATAAGTAAAAATACACACTAAACATAGATGTCTATTTCCTTTGTCTTCCCTCCATAGGGACTTGTAGAAAATATGCATGGTGTGAGTGAAACTAAATTTGCCAGATAATATAAATATTCAGTTTCTTGAATTCCAATAATTTAGAAATGTGAAAGAATTAATGCTTAATCCATTAACAAATGTAACCAAAACTCATCTGGGATATAAGATCTACTCTTCCTTTTCTACAAAGAAGCTCTAGGTTAGGGTTAATTATGGAGCTCACTGCCACAGTAAGCATAATCTCATATATTTGCATTATTTATAGTAACTTTGCATGATTTTTTTCCCCTGAGTCAGAAAGAAGAATTAAGTGGGTGGAGAAAAATCAAATAAAAGAAATAACTTTGATCCATCAAATAGCTTATCTATCAAAGTTATTTGATGGAAATGTTTGAGGAAAGGAAATGCTTTGAACATAACATGTAAATTTCTTGTGATTTAAAGTGCTAAATAAAGATGATGAGCTAAAATAATTGAACAAATGGAAGGTACAGAAAAACAAGCCATCATACTGCTTGGCTGAGTCTCATAGTTGAAGGTCATATTTTCACAGAAAATAAATTCCTTACTGAAAGAGAAATGAAAGTCAAGGGAAATTACCAGAGAAACTGGGCTACGTCTTAAAATTTGGAGAATGAATGTCAAATTAAAATGGAAATTATAAAATAAGATTGTGAAGTAGATCTTCATTTACAGATCTAAAACTGATTTAATGGATTGTATTAATGTGTTCATTAATTTGAGTAATACCAGAGAAACAAAATCATGCTTCCTAGTGATGCCTATACCTCCTTTTGAAATGTCTGATTATATCCTGAGTGATAATCAAGGGTATATTTCATTTCCAGGCAGATAAATTGGCAAAAATGAAAAATGCATAATTATATTTTGGGTCAAAGGTTGTATTTGGCACTATTGCCACTTTTTGGGATTCCAAAAACTGGGTTAGACTAGGATAAAAAAAATACTTCACTTAACTGAATACAAATTAAACCTAGATTACAATAAATACATATAGTTAACACGATGATGCCATATATACATAACTCCTTCCTTCTGGTTTGTTATAAATCACAATCAGCAGCAATATTTTAGTGGGAGTTATATGCAGTTTTTCTTCATATTGGGTACCTTCTGACAGGGAGGGAACAAACACCACTGCCCTTGAGCTGTGACCAGCATTTAATAAGAGGGAAAACTGATGAATTCTCTATTATTCTGTTTCTCATCTGCTTACATTTTACAGACAGGTATAGAGACGCAAAAATTCAGATCACCACTAGCTGGTGTCCAAGAGTGGGAATTTTTTATGACTCTTTGCTGCCATCTAGTGCTCATGCAGCCCAGATACACTAGGCTTAGTCATTTTTTCCCTCTAAATATTTTTTTTCTTTTGTTCAGATGTCTTATCCCTCTTTACTATTAAGAATAGTAGATTGTTTATATACTTTTATACCACTGGCCCCATCTACTTCTATCATTCAGTTATAATTCTTTTTCCTTTAGTTATGTACGTGTTTCAATTTGAGAACGGGGAACTAAATTTCATTTTTGATGTGTGCTATTGTGCCCACAGTAAAAAAATGACAATAAAGGTTATCTTATCTTATCTTATCTTATACAATAAGCATATTGTATAGCAGTGGTAGCGAACCTATGGCACAGGTGCCAGAGGCGGCACTCAGAGCCCTGTCTGTGGGCACACAAGCCATCGCCCCAGTCCTAGGCCTTCAGCTGGGTTTTATAAAACCTTTTCGCTTTAGGCCTCTGCCGCCATGTGCAAAAAAAAAAAAAAAGGTTCAGTCAATCAGTCAATTTCAACTTCTCGCAGGAAAAAAAAGATCTTGCAAAGTTGGAATTGATTGATTGAACTTTCTAGTCCCACCCAGTTTGCCATTACCACTGCAGCCACGCCCACCCAATGGCCACGCCCACCCAATGGGCCACACCCAGCCAATGGGCCACACCTACCCGGCACCTGACGATGCATAAGTGGGTTTTGGGTTGCAGTTTGGGCACTCAGTCTCTAAAAGGTTCGCCATCACTGTTGTATAGCATATAAATATAACCTTCTTGTGGCTCCTGATGTTCTTCTCTTTGGTCATCATGATACAAAAAAGATGCGGAGATCTTAGAAAGTGTGCAGAAGACAGCAACAAAAATGATAAAGGGTCTGGAGGCTAAATATAATATTACTCAGACAGATACTGAGACAAATGCTACAACTTGTATTGTATAAAGTACAGCAGCCCATGTGTTTCTAGATGAAAGCTACTTCAGTTGCATTGTACCTGAATCTTGCTTTGGCTTCCAATAGATTTCCCAGTTCAAAGTGCCAGGTTTAGCCTTCCTTACTGAATTCTATATGGCTAGGCACCGTGAAAAATTCTAACTAAAGCAGCCTACTTACTCATACTGGGTGGGGAATTCTCTCTGTATCTGACTTATTAAAGATAAGAAACAAGGAGAGTTGGTCTGTGGTTGCTCAATCCTGTGGAAGTCCTGTTGGTACATTATTTGGCATCCCTTTGGAAGGTGGTTAAGATGGAAATCTGCCTGATGGATTTCAAGTTTGTTGCCATGTAGACAGGAGATAATACTGTGGTTATCATTATTTTATTATCTAATTAATCACATACCTTGTACCTTGTTTTATTGGTTTCATCTTTGAATGGGATTTCACTGTGTGTTTGGTTTTATTTTCATTTTAAACTGTTGCAAGTTGATTTGGTTGAGTAATGTATATATATATATATATATAAACACATACATGCATATAAACTAAGCATTCTACTTAACTAGTGGGTAAGTGACCAAGATTAAGTTGGTAAAGTTGTCCTATGATGACATATATACGGTAAATATATATCCATTTGGTTTACCTGGTAGGATAAGGAAGTAGTTTATCATTGCCATTTTACTGGAAGATTTCCCTCCCAACTTTTTAGTTTAGTCTATAGCCTTGGAATTTCCAAATGGCCCTTGTCAAATATCAACCCAGCAAACCCAAAATATTTTTTTTTAGATTGACCAAGGTCATAAACTTTTCCTTCACTCACTGGGAAGACCAGAAAAATGTCCACTTGATGTCACTATTGTTCTACTGTTCTACTGTTCTACTGTTTGGCTAAAGAACTTTTGTCTATCTTTAGCAAAGCTCCTTACTCTTCCTGCCAGATAACACATATTTGGTGTTCTCTTTTCCTTAGGAAAGAGAAATTAAGATAAAGAATAAGAAAAAAAATCATATAACTTAAAAATGTTTTAAATCTTCTCATATATGACTAAGTAAAAATTTTAAAATGTATGTCCGTAGAGATGTACACATGCATACTCAGAGAGTATCCAATCATCTTTCCCCTTGCAAATGATCTAATCCTAACTTTAAGAGCAGCAATATTAATGTTTATTTCCTTAAAATATGCTATTATTATTAGAGTTGCTTGTACAGACGTTCATACTTGGTTTGCCATTTTTATCCACCTATTCAGTCCTTTCCAAGGACTTGAGATAGAGAGATGTTGACTCTGTTATTTCTAATTGATTATCTTGAATACCCAATAATCTGACCCAATAGTCAAATGCCTTCTTCTAATCAATTGAAATTATATTCAAGTTGATTTCCCTTCTCTTGCAGTTTTCCAAAACTATCTTGTCAGTCAGGAGATGATCTTCTGTCCCTCTCCTGTTTGGATAGTTTCCCTTACGCTTAGGAATGAGCTTGTTTTAAAGTACATGTAGATGCTCTTGGATGCATCAGCTACAATACTAGCCAGCAATTTGAAAGCTTTTGTAAGCAGGCAATTAGCCTTTGGATGCCTGGTACTGTCCCTTTTGCTGAATCCTTCATTATCAGGTAAGGTTTGGCCAGATGTTAACCAATCTTCAATTTCATCTCCTTGCAGTATGTTGTTAAACTGCTTGGTGATGAGTGGTTATAGACCAACTAGATGTTTCAACCAAAAACCATGCAATTCATCTTCACCTGGTGCTAACCAATACTTCTTATTATAAGAAAGATTTTTTTTAAAAAAAAATCAACCTTTTTTTATTCTTAACTAGTCCTCTAGCCAGGCTGCATTCTTATTTTATTTCTTTGGGTTGTCCCATAGTTGCATCCACAACAAGCTTCATATCCATTAATTTTCTATAGCAGTTATTTGCTATCCAATTATTTCCAGTGTTTCCTTGATTATCTTTGTTTATAGGTGATATTTCTTGAACAGGTATTCTTTGGTTTTCTTGTTCTTCGGCTTCTTTTCCTTCAGCTATTCTAATTTGTTTGCCTCCAATCTTAGCACGCTGATCTTATTTTCCAACATAATATTCCATATTGGTGGTGCACTGTTTGGCCTTTTTTCTTCTTTTTTGATTTTGCATCCCAGGTGTTCAGTTATAACTGAAAACATGATACACATTAGTTGGTTTGTTTCTTGTAGTGAGCTGGTGCTTGTATTTGATATTACTTTATTGGCATCTTTTAATATTTATGCTGTTTCTTTGAACAAATGTCAGTGCATGCAATTTTATTCTGTTGTTTTTGTGCTGTTATGAATCCTCAGTAATTCTTTGTTTCAATTCCTTTCCTTTTTTAGTTAGAGAGCTTTGTTCTTTCTGAGGAGAAGGCTGGGGAAGGATGTCTAGTTTTAGAAAGAAAACAATTTATTAGCCAAGCTGGTTTCCTCCACTGCCAACTGTTCCTGGTTTTTCACTACAGTCTGAGCTACTTCTAGCAAAGTTTTGATGTCCTTGCCCTGGATAGATCTTTGCAGTTCATCTGATTCTGCTTCTATGAATACTTTGTTTCATATTATAAATGAACATTGATCAACTAGTCTCTTTTCTGTTCTTTATGATTCTGGATATTATTCTTTCTAGAACTGGTACACTCTTTCCAGATATCCTCTTCTCACTGGACTTGATTTGTAATAATAGATAATTATTTCTTTGTTTTCAATCTTTGTATATTTGCAATTGGTAAAGAACTTTTCTGCCAGTAGTCATGCATTAGCTAGTGCTAGTTGCTCAGCCAACAATCCCGAGTCTTGTAGCCCATTTTTTCACCAGATAGCCTGAAATTCCAACACCTAATTCAGTCTTGTTGATCCACACAGCAACATATCTTATGTAAATTACATCTCCTCATATTGTTTATGGGGGAGACAGTTTTTGTCTGGCTCCACTGATGAGACTTTTGAAGTCATCTGTCATTGCTTACTTCCTAGGGCTGAGAAAACATGACTGATCCAAAGTCACCCAGCTGATTTTGTGCCTAAGAAGAGACTAGAACTCATGATCTCTTTGGTTTAACCTCTACATCATCCTATACAATGAAATAATTAAATACAAATACTGAATTATTTCTTTTTTTCTAATTATTTTGAGAGTAAGCTTTTGAGAAGAACTATCTAAATTTGTGGGCTGGAATTCAGATTCTTATGAGCAAATGGTCTTAATCCTCAATAACATCTTACAGAACAAAAGCACATTAACAATCTTATAGTTTCAAGCCTTCTAGGATAAAAATTGGGCAATGACAAGGCATTTCTCCCCAAGATGATGTGTTCTGAATGGACTTTCTGCCTGTCCTCCTGACTTGTCACTCCAATCTACAAGGAAACCTTGTGGACTTATCCAGGTTTGAGGCTATACCAAGACTTTAATGAAAGCAAAATTCCACCAAACACATAAAAAAACTGTAGATTTCAGTACAAATTCAATCTTCTTCTTACAAGATTATACCCAAAATAATAATGACCTCCATTCCATATTCTTCTTTCACTCTAGCAGAAAATCCTTTAGGAGCGTTAGAATCATCTTAACAGATATTGCCATCAATTCAGGTGCTCTGTTGTCCCATCGGAGAATTTATCTTAAAGCAAAAAGGGTATTGGCAACATCTGATATGTTTTGTAAAAACAACAGCTAGCATTACCAAACAAAAAAGTCTCATAATATTGAACAGTGTTTACAATTATATGTTGATCTTAATGTCATACAAAACAGCAGTACACATAACCTGTATTCCCTGTGGTACACATTTGATTAATAGCAGATGAATGAAGGCAGAAAAAGTGGGGGGGGGGTTTAACTAGAAAAAATAATGATTGTGTGGAATTCACTATCACAAAATGGAAACAAGGCTTTAAAACCAATATAGAGAGTAATTTGATGAGTCCCATTTCTATGCTCTAATCCAGACATGTCAAACTCGCGATGTCACGTGACGTCGCACAACATATCGGAGCTTTTTCGCCATTGCCGGCAATGGGGTGGGTGCGGCTCCGGTATGATAAAACCGACCCGCGGGCTGGCAGTTTGACACCCCTGCTCTAATCTATATTGTTTGTGAAGATGTTGAAGAGTATTGGACTTAAAACAGAATCTTGAGATTCCTCATTGAATGCTTCCTTCCATGATGAGGTAGCTCTATTGGGGACTACACACTGAGTGTTGTTGGTTAGACAGGTACAAATCCAGCTAGTGGTGATGCTATCCATCCCAATTTTTCTATCTTACCAAGAAGTAGGTTGTGCTTTACTTTGTCAAATGCCTTACTAAAGTCCAACTATAGCATGTCCACAGATTTCACTGGGCCACTAATTAAGTCACTTTGTCAAAGAATGTAGTAAGGGTGCCCTGTTTTTGACAGATTGTTGTCTGAATTCTGATTTTTTGATAAAGGATTATACTGTTTGAATAATGAAATGTATCATGTAACTAGAAATCAGAGCAACTGAATAGATGGAAAGTCTCACTCTAAAAGAAGCTTGAGCAGAATTAAGACTCGCGGTGAATGAATTGTATTTAATTTATCATGATTATGTTTATAAAGATAATTGTTTATAAATAATATTTTTTGTTGATGGTTTTGGATGGAAAATTATTTTTCCTTAACAATGGTCATGGTTTGTGTTCTACTAGGAAATGTAAATATAACAGTGAATCTCTTTGTTACAAACTTCTTTTGGTAATTGAATCACTAGGGGACAATTATCTATGATCAGCCCCGATGCTGGTTGGTGTTCTCATTAATTGTACAGGAAATTTCAATGAGGTTTATGATGATTTGCTTTTAGTTTCATGCAAATCTAATTATTTTGCAATTAATTAGGTTGATATGTTCTTCATAGGCTGAACAATAAGCAATGTACAATATAACCCCATGTGTAACTCCAACTAATTTCAGCAGACCTTCCTGCCAAATGAGTTATTACAATCTATATTGAAATACCTCCTAATATGGCTATCTTAGTATCAATTTATTGGGTAGACTTTTTCTCACCTACAGTAACAATTTTTCCTGGGAAATTTGTCTCTTTAAGTTTAAATATATAAAATGTAATCTTAAATCATTCTTTGAGACAAAGATGGTCATTTCATCAAGTTATGTGAAAAACAAAATCGTACATTATAGCCATTATGTTTAATTTTCAAGTATTACTTTATTAACTAGGGATCGTTTGAAGAACTGTGACTTGAATATTCATTCCCTCAACAGTGTTGTGTGGTTTATGTCTTGCTTTTTCAGATTGTCTGTTTGTTTTTATTGAATGGTAATCCACTGATTTAAGACATGAGATAAATGTTTAATAATAATAATAATAATAATAATGATAAAGTTGGAAGGGAACACGGAGGTCATCTAGTCCAATCTCCTGCTCAGGCAGGAAACCCTATACCATTTCGGACAAATGGCTGTCCAGTCTCTTCTTAAAAACTTCCAGTGTTGGCGCATTCACCGCTTCTGGAGGCAGGTTGTTCCACTGGTTAATTGTTCTAACTGTCAGGAAGTTTCTCCTTAGTTCTAAGTTGCTTCTCTCTTTGGTTAGTTTCCACCCGTTGCTTCTTGTCCTGCCTTCAGGCGCTTTGGAGAATAGCCTGACTCCCTCTTCTTTGTGGCAGCCCCTAAGATATTGGAACACTGCTATCATGTCCACTGCTGTCATGTCCCCCCTCATCCTTCTCTTCGTTAAACTAGACATACCCAATTCCAGCAACTGTTCCTTATGTGTTTTAGCCTCCAGTCCCCTAATCATCTTTGTTGCTCTTCTCTTCATTTCATGTATCAGAGTTACTGGATGGCTCTCTCCCATATTTCAGTGTGTTCTTTTTCACCAATAAATGCACAGCTTTCTCTTTTACTGATATCCATTATCAATGCACAATCTTCTTTATTGAATGCCTTAGAAGTAAGGGACAAATGCTACATTTTAAAACTGAATTGCAAACAGAAATTACTCTTAAGTGCTATACACAGAATACTCCTTAAGAAAAGGTTCTGCAAGTTTCACCTTTGTTTCCTCAGGACAATATTTTTGTATATACTTTTTAAGTGATTTCATTTTCTTTAGATCCCTTCTCAAGATTAAGGTTATTTTTGCCTTTAGTTTTAAGTATCATGCAAGCTTATTTTGTGAAATTGGGCTAACTGTTTCATCTTCAACCTCCCCACATTTTTTTCTTTTTAAACCTCCAGAGGCAATTGCCAAAAGGTAAGGGCACATATGACACCAAAAGCCTAAAACTGGCTCAGTATGGTGAAAGGGAGAAAAGGAGGAAAAATATATAGAACTCTAACAAGCCCTGGAGATGGTCATGTAAATATATTTCTGCCTACTAAAGCTCTAGTTATCTCAGAAATACTCTCAATTTCAACCACCAAAAAGTTGTTCAGTCCTGTATTACATAGTATTAAATTAGATAGATCAAAAGGTTGATTTGGTAAATGCTTACTATCTTTAGAAATAGAGTAATGTATGTGGGTGCTTATTAAAAATGAAGGAGAAATTACTATATTTATATACATGTCTGAGGTGGGTGGCTGAAGAAATTGGAAAACAGTTTTCATTTCTTTTTTTGTATTTGCTGATTAAATGTCCAGATTCAGTGGATGCCTGTATATGGAGTCATTTGGTAACCATCTTAAGGAGCAGTGCAGCACACAGTCCCTTTTAATGTAAACATGAAGGATAGTTTTCCAATGCTAGAAATTGAAGAGGTAATGTATCAGAGATTATGAAAGAATCTTGGAGGTAAGATAATTTTAGATGATATATTTCTTTGGCCTCAAATTTCCCATTCTCTTGTGTGTTTCTTTCAGTATGCCAGTGCTGCTTAGAAAATACTGACATTTTGTACTTTATCATTAAGAAAGCAAAAGTTCAAGTCTACTTTATATTCTGGCACCTTATATGTGTTCTTTAAACAAAGAGATATGAAGCCAGCTTGTGCTAATTAGATAAATGATGGAATGGAGATTAACACATATAATTACACAAACTGTGATGAAAGCAGAAACTTTCCCGAGGCTGCAGTGTGAACTTCTATCGAGCACACACAATTTAGCATTGCTGGAATTTTACATCTCTACAGGGATGACTTAATGCATCCCACAGAAAAGATAGGCAGAATGTGATTGCTTGGATCCCATTACAGTTAATTGCCTGGCATAAAAGATGATCAGCCTAAGGAATTAGTGATAGTTTTACAGGTGCTAAATTTGAAAAGAGTTTTTAAATTTTTGTTTGTTTGGTTGTTTTTTTTAAAGACATCTACCTCTTTGCCATATTCAGGAGCAAAATTCAAAGGTGAACAAGTGGCGGGACTAAGGGTCTCAAATAAGGGGAAAAGGACTTCTTATAAGCACCTTATGAACTTTTGGCTCACTATATCTATTAATATTCAGTACTATGACTCTCCGTGGACTTGACAAGGTGAATGTTTCAGGTGTTGTCTATGGAGATTCTCAGTCATGGTTGCCCCAAAAATCCTTTTCAAAAGTCAACTGGACTTTTTTGGTTTTTCCTGGAAAACATTTTACTTCTCATCCAAGAAGCTTGGGACGTGTTTCAGGTGTTGCTTTGGAGATCAATTTTGCACTGACACTTTCTTTATAGAGGCAAAATATTCTTAATGAGTTCCCTCCTCTCCCAATGATGCCATCCAGTGGTGGGATTCAGCCAGTCCGCACCAGTTTGGCAGAACCAGAAGCTAATTTTTTGTTGCCCAGGCCCAGAATGGACTTCCGGAAGCGGCATCCACACAGAGAACCGGTTGTTCATATATTTGAATCCCACCACTGATGCCACCTCTTTTAAGAACACAGAGCTCTGCTGGATCAGGCCAATAGGAATCTTGTTCAGTATTCAGGGTCAGAAAGTGGACAGTGAAATGCATTCATGAAACTCACTTGCATGCTCAATATATCTTTTCTTCTTCTTCTCCTGCTTCCAGGTGATGGTACTGAAGAAGCCTCCATGGCACAGGACTTGGTTATTTGCAGGACTCCTTTTCCTGAGAATATCTGCCCATCTCACTAGATCAGACCAAGTGTGCCCACTGCATGTTTCCTCTCAGAAATCTTGACATCTAATGAGGATCTTGGAACTGGGCCTTTGGCTGCCCCTATCTTGTGGAATTCCTTCCCATCAGACTTCTATTCTTCTAGCCTTTTGGAAGGGCATTAAGGCTTGACCTATGATTGAAGCACTGAGATTATATTGTAGAATACATGGAAAGAGGGTAGGTAAACTCACCATGAGGCATCCCAAGGTGGGGTAACTGAAGTGCAGGGTTTTTCTTTATTGTTTTATATTTTAGTTACTCTTTTATTTATTAGTTTTATGATTGTTATAAGCCATCTAAATTTCCCTTACATGCGCAGCCATATCAATCTTTTAAATAAATAAACAAGATATGCTGTCTATATTTCTGGAGGGTCTGTTATCTAGTTCTTTTCTGACATCTTTGTCACTGAATGTTATCAAAGTGATCAGAGCTTCATTTGGCTCCACTGGTACATAAAGGGAGTCTGTGGCAACAAATAGCACCAAAGTTTGTTTGTTTCACTTTATTGCTTCATTTATTGCATAATCAAAGCAACCCAAAATGTCTACAAGCTTAGACAAAAAGAAATGTTTCTTCTCCCCTCCTTTCTTCCCTAAGTACATGTATCTTAATGAGGAAATGACTACCCAAAAAATCTATCTATGACAAAGTTGAATTTGTTATATAACACAATATATTAAATCATTTCGTTCTGAACTGTCCTTGGAGCCCTCTGTTAAATGTGTCACTAGGTCTAAGTAAGTTGTGAATAAATAAGTGAGAAAGATCTTCCTTGCTTTATAGTATATTATACTCTGTAAGGTGTTTTTTTTTAATGTAAAACCTACTCACCACTCTTCATTATCTTAAGATGGTAATGTTTATGTACCCCAAACAGAAATAGCTGTAAAATCCAGTACAACAGGCATATATCCTTGGGCAAAGCATTACACTGTTAGCGACAACACTACATATTGAGTCACCCGATGATTCCTTTTCCCAAGGATTCTTTTCTTGTTTTCCTTTTTTTTTTAAATTAAGCATCTACAGATAGTATCAGTATCAATATCAATTTTCTTGTTAGAAAATTAGAATAGCAACATCCAAGCTACCGTTCATTAAGTTGGAAATGTACAATGAATTGAATATTTTACAGTATTTTCCCATGATTAATTTAACTTGGTGTTTGTGGATAAATAAGTATAAAATAATTTATCTCTATAGAGTCCTGTTTTCAATCATAGGCTAATCTCAATATTAAAGAATTAATATGGTCACTATTTAATATCATCTTTGATATTATGTTTCTAACTGTTGTAAGCCACTTAGGGAAATGTATTTGAGATGACAGACAGACAGACAGACAGACAGACAGACAGACAAACAGACAGATTACAAAAATCTATTTAGATAGATTTCAAAAATAAAATTTAAATATTAAGTCCTAAAACAAAGATTGAAAATGTGATGCTATTTTAAGGAGCTAGATGCCACAAAATCTGCCCACCCCTTCTCTCATTTATAAGCAGTTTTGCAACTATTTTGGAAAGGGCTGCCATTTATTTATGTTAAGTCTACAGTGAATGAGCCTACTTTTTTCCATATTGATTTTTTTAAAAGTTCACATCTGTATTGTCTTTTTAGGTATAAGGCATCTGCAATTCTATGCCCATGTAACTGTGCTGCTTGTGAGCTAGCTGCACTACTTACCAGTAAACCTTTGGATGCAATTGAAGATGCTGATTATGACCCTGTAACCTATATGCATTTGAGGGACTGTCTGTCTCTTGTAGTTTCTCCCTTTTCATACAATCAGACTAGAGTCATCATGCTTCGGGTCTCATCGATATAATCTCTAATATGTGTTCTTATTCATGCTTCTTCAACTTTATTCTTTGTCTTCTCCCAATGGTGCTTTTGGAGTGTCTTCTTATAGTTCATCTCTTTAAGTTGCTCAGAAAACCATCAGGATTGACGTGGGAGAGGACATGCCAGTTGCTTATTTGCAGAGAAAGCCTCTCAAAGTCTTTAAGTCAGGGGTGTCAAACTCGCAATGTCACATGATGTGTCGCAACGTATTGCAACTTTTTTTCCATTGCCAGCAATGGGATGGGCGTGGTTTCGCTATGATGCATCCGGCCTACAGGCCGGCAGTTTGACACACCTGCTTTTTAATTATTATAGATCACAACTGCCATCTCCCCATTCACCCATCCTGAGTTGGTGGCTGATGCCAAACTGATGCCAAATTCAAAACCAAGTGGACATATCTCCAAGATAGGATTTCATCTTTCCAGCCCCATCTAAGTTTCAGTTATAAACACCAAACAGCTGCCTCATCCACAATCTTATCATGAATGATGTAGTCTTATTACATAATGAACTTACATTTATAACAGCAGACAGAGTCAAATGCACTCAATAATGGGATGATTTGTCTTTGGTTATAAAAG
This sequence comes from Protobothrops mucrosquamatus, assembly GCF_001527695.2. Classification (NCBI taxonomy): domain Eukaryota; kingdom Metazoa; phylum Chordata; class Lepidosauria; order Squamata; family Viperidae; genus Protobothrops; species Protobothrops mucrosquamatus. The sequence goes on from NW_015386963.1 coordinate 443,436, forward strand.
CTTAGGGCTGGAGAGTAAAACATCCACTGATCCTGCTTTAATTAAGCATGCCTTGCTCTCAGCTTCCTACCATATTGTCAGGAGTCAGGACCACTTGTGTAAGCTGATCTATAAACAATTTATTGAAGCCTGTACACAAGAGTCAGCACTAAATTGATGCTGGATAAGGTTGAACAGAATTCAAGAAGGGCTGGATTTGGGTCTCTCATGGCAATGCAAGGATTCTAAACTGATGACATGATTTACCCCTTCCTCCAGCTTGTCTGCTCTTCTCCTACACATATATCCCTTCACAACTTTAATGGAACAGCCTCCCTCCCCACCTCTACCCATATTGTCTTCCTTCCAGGCCATTGAACCAGTCAATTTTACCCTCACTCTCACAGCAGATGACAATGGCTTCTTCTGCACTTTGACCTTGGATAATTTAAAGGTTAAAACAATTTCCATGGGTCACCAAGCATCCCTATATAACCATTCCCTTCTACCTTTTCTACTCCCATTTTTCATGTCAGCCACACTCCAAAGAGGGACATTTATCATTTCAGGTCAGATCACTCCAGGTTAGTCCTAGTCCATAGACAATGCAAGGGAGGATAATAATAACTATAAAAAAATCCCTAGAAAGGCAACTATCCAATTTGTGTATAGAAGGCAAAACACATTGATGGATATTGGGTTGGTAACAAACAGTCTCTCAACTTGATTCTGCCCCTACAACTCAGCTCCCTCCAGCTGCATCTCAAATCACATGTTGAAGAAGATCCCCTTCAAAAAATATCCTGAATTCCAGATAGCCTGATGACACTCATCTGCCAAGCCAGTTCAATTTGTACAAAATAGAAAAGGGGAAGGAACTTCAGTTGGATCTATTCTGTACAACTGCCAGGACACATAAGGTAAGGTAGGACCTTTGTCCCATTGTAGAATTATCTAGGGAACTAGCAAAATAAGTAAAATCAGAAGTGTCAGAAGAAACCACCCCCCACAGCCTGGTGTTTTAAATTTTGATCTAATTCTAAGGAGCAAAACCCCAAGAGGTACATTATTCACTATCCAGTTAGTTTTATTGTTTATGAAACCAGGAGCCTCAGTTTTCTGAATCCTAATCTAATATTCAACTACTATGTCAAACATCTTCTTCCAAATCAAACTTCAAACTGCCAGTATGAAGCCACCTTCTTGACTTTGTAATTAGCCAAAAATAAGTCATTATCACTATATGTTTCTGGTAGAAGCCGACATACCAGCAGATAGGCCAGGCTCTATGTCTCTCCACATTCACACAGCATGTTGTTATCCACTAAGAACCTCCACTTGAGCCTATTTGTTTTACATTTAGGCACTCTAATTCTCAATTTATTCAGGGTCCGCTAAATAGTATAAGGCCAGATTCTTCAACCATATCCCCCTTTAATGTTATTCCTTGTTCGATGGTCTCCTTCCTCCATCTTTTAATTTAATTTTGTTCTTGTGTACCATCAAGAATGTTTGTTCTTGCTATTAAACTGTTCCTAGATCTGAGTCGGCAGGCTTGGAGCACATGTCCATTCAGAGGATGTCGAGAATCACTCTCTTGCTTAGTTCTCTTGGCATCTGCTGCTACTTCTCTGCTGAAGTGCTACTTCTCTCCTGCTATTATATCAAACAATCATGATCAAAGGTAGAGGACTTTCACTTATTACTTAGTGAAGAAGTTCACATTTTCAGGCAGGATGGAGACTGTTCTCAAAAAAACATTAACATCTCTTTTTCGGTAGTTTGAAGTAAATGAATATTTCACTGGGATATCTTCACTAGCCCAGACCTATTTTTCCCTCATAAATGTTTTATTTTTATAATGAGAAGCAGTTCTGTAATAATGTGTTACTTCTGAATATTCTTTAAGCTATATCTGCAGGACATAGATTAATGCAACCCTGCAAATTACAAGGTCTTAAAGGTGTGCTAGTAGAGGGCAAGATAAATTTAGTTAAGAATAATAAAAAGGTCTGAAGTAATCTAAATTCTTCCTTATTCTACTTCATTTTTTCTGTAGGTGGTTAAGTGAGTTTGCTTATACTGTAATTTCAGAGTCAGAAAACTCTCATATTGGGCAAACTAGCCATTCTCCAACCTTAAACCTGCCTCTGATCTGCTATATTATTTTATTTTGTCTTTCCAAAGTTATCAAAGTGACACTGATCCCTTTTAGACTGGATTTGCATCCTGGCTCAAAATCTCATTTAGTCCATTCCACTTCTCTGTTGTTGGCAACCTATTTAAAATAGTTCTTTCTATGGAGGTAAATTGAGAGAATGTACTAAATTAGGAACTCATTTCTACTCTTTTGAGCATTACCTACAATAAATAAAAAGATAAAAAGAATATAGCAACAACCACTCTTCCAGAGTTCAATAAACTCAGTGAAAATCTGTAACAATGTGGATCTGAAGTTTTATCTCCTTGCTGTGTATTCGTATTATATTGGATATTAAAGGTCTGTGACCTTCTGATATAAAGTCTTAAGTTTCTAGTTTGCCTATCAGAAAGAGCTTAGAGGATGCTGGACATTTCTACAAAACACTTGCTCTAGGGTTTTGTTGTTGTTGTTGGTTTGTGTGTGTATGTGTGTGGGTATGTGTGTGTGTGCATCTGCTTGCTTGTCTTGGGTTGAAAACCAGTCTTCTTTAAAGACTTTAAAGATTCACCTGCAATCTATATATCATCTGGGAAAAGTTCTTTTTTTCCCATCTACAGTATATTCCTGCAAGATAGCTCTTTGTAAAGTAATTATTAGGAGGCGTGATTTAACCTTGAACAGGAAATTAAGAGTCAGTTTTACTAAAGATCCAAAGATTTAACTCATTGAATTAAAATAATCTGTGCCATAGAAAATGGAAGAAAGCACTGTAGCGTCCAGGCTACTTATCTCTCCACTCTTCTGTAGCACTTGAAAAAGGAACCTAATGGAGAATCCTAAATTATTGTCCTTACATTGTTTAGACCCATATGATCCATAGACAAATAAATCTTCCTATTGGAAGACTTGGCAGGCTAGACTAATCATGAGGAAAGTAATAGTGCAGAGTAAAGATGAAAGAAGTACAGCTTTGTTGATTTTTTTTTTTTACCCCTTGCCTAAATATGGGGGGGGGGGAGAGAGATCTAGATCAATTTTGTTGTTATGGTATAGCTACCTCTTGTTAATGGATGAATTTGGGAATAATGTCATCTGTAAATCTAAAAGTTTGACTTGTTGCTCTTTCCTGTCTCCTCCTGCCCATCCTTCCTCCATCATGCCAATGGCATATTTATTTATTTTTTCAGATGAGCTCTCCTGAAATGTTTGTGTGTGATAGTTCAAGGTCAGCTAAAACTATTTCAGGGCTTGATATTCAATATGACTAAATGATAATATTTGCAAACTGTTGCATTGGCAAATGCACTTTTGGGTAGATGGCTACAGTTCATCACATTTTGATCCCAATTCTTTTTGTATCATTTAGGAGAAATAGAACATCACCATCTCATTTTCTATTCCCCAAAAAATGAATGTATAAGCACTGGCAATTCCTTATGTTATGTTGTATGAAAAGAATGAAATTTGCAGGAAAGATAAACTATTAGGAGAAGACCCTAATCCTAACCCTACCAAACTTGCAACAGGGTAGACAGTTGAAGGCTTTTTTTCAGGTTACACAGATTTATAATGTTTGTGTTAAAAAATCCATAAAATATCTGCATTTTGAGAAGAAGAAGAAGAAGAAGAAGAAGAAGAAGAAGAAGAAGAAGAAGAAGAAGAAGAAGAAGAAGAAGAAGAAGAAGAAGAAGAAGAAGAAGAAGAAGAAGAAGAAGAAGAAGAAGAAGAAGAAGAAGAAGANGAGGAGGAGGAGGAGGAGGAGGAGGAGGAGGAGGAAATAAAAAAAACTTAATTTTTATTGAAGAGGCTACCATATTTTCTTAGGGATCATTGTTTTGAACTTGTAAAAGCTCACATGTCATTTCTGTATTTTCACTAATCCTTTTCCACACAATTTGGTACTCAGAGAATACCAGGACTCCACAGTTAATTTCTGAACCATATATATTTTCTTCTATTGGCATATTAAATTGATTGATTAACTGATTTGTTATCAATAAACAGTATACATATATTAAGTATGATGAAAATATTTTATGTATATTTCTCAGTCACTTTTGCTAGTATAATAAATTTAAAAAAATAGATCTATGGTCATGATAAATTTGAAAGTGAAATAGTTTAATGCTCAAAGTTGTAGTACAGAATAATGGCATTCCTGTAATTTATTAAATTCATCTGTACCATGGGGGAGGATTTATAGCTTTAATAACTTTGGCACATTAATGTGTGTATTTTAATGATATATTCCAATCTCCCCATATCACAAAAAAAGTATAAATTAACTCACATTATGCTACTGCTGGAAAAAATACTCTATAAATAGTTGTCAACATTTAATATCTTACAAATGAAGGCGAATATACATGTCCCAGGATAATGTTGCAGGATCCAATCTGGGTTGTTCTCGATAACTGACCCAGATTGGATCCTTTAATATCTTAGTTATAGTTGGCATTCTCTCTCTCTCTCTCTCTCTCTCTCTCTCTCTCTCTCTCTCTCTCTCTCTCTCTCTAATATTTAGGCTCAATTTCAATTTAGTTTTGGAAACTTAAGATGGGCAATTCATTTCTTCTGAGCTTCTGGTGGGGCTTTCTATGCACCATCAATAAAGATGAACATTATTCCTGGTATTTTTAAAAGTTATACTGTATTTAATCTAAGAGATGTTTCTGAGCTGTCATTCTCATTTTGGATAAATTTATAAAATAATTGATCTATATCTCTCTGTCTGTCTGTCTGTCTGTCTGTCTGTCTGTCTGTCTGTCTGTCTGTCTGTCTGTCTGTCTGTCTGTCTGTATCATCTATCTATCTATCTATCTATCTATCTATCTATCTATCTATCTATCTATCTATCCATCCATCCATCCATCCATCCATCCATCCATCTATCTATCTATCTATCTATCTATCTATCCATCCAGTGGTGGGATTCAGCCAATTTGCACCAGTTCGGCAGAACCGGTAGCTAATTTTTTGTAGCCCAGGCCCAGAATGGACTCCCAGAAGTGGCATCCACACAGAGAACTGGTTGTTCACATAATTGAATCCCACCACTGTATCTATCTATCATCAGTAATTTCTATTGTATAATGATCTAACTGTATGATGTGATTCATTATCTAATACCAAGCAGAGTATGCTGCTCATAGTGTCCTCTTCATTTAGGTCTCCAAAATGCTGCAGATTTTATTTGATGACAATTTATTTATTTAATTTGATTTGTATCCCGCCCTTCTCCTTACCGGACTCAGGGCGGCTGACAGCCTTATAAAACCAGTATTTACAATAAATATCAATTTAAAACCAGATTAAAAGAAAATATTTGTAAAGGCCTAATAATTAAAATTTCCCTTAAAAACCCCACTAAAATTCCCTAGGCCAATCCCGCTTGTTGGAAA
>NW_015386963.1:449713-458083 GCF_001527695.2 Protobothrops mucrosquamatus
AGGACCCCCAGATTGCGCACCCTCTCCGAGGGGGCCAGAATTTCGCCCCCTATAGTCAGCGATGGAGTCAGCTGACTATGCCGAGGCGCCGGCAGCCACAGCCACTCGGTCTTGGAAGGGTTGAGCCTGAGTCTGTTCCTCCCCATCCAGACCCTTACGGCCTCCAGGCAACGGGCCATCACGTCAAGGGCATCGTTGGTTTTAAAATCTAGTGTCCATACATCTTTGTAAGGATAGAGAATCACCGTTTACTGCTGTCGAGACATAATATATTCAAATATCTTCATATACAGGAATTTTCACATTTTGGGAGTATAACCACGCATTTATATCTTTGAAACTTAACATTTTCAACTACAGTATTTACTATCTCTATAACATGAAAATAGTATCAAAGGATATGCCCATTGAATATGCACTAATGTTCCTTTAAATTAATATTTATCAAATTTGGCAACTATAAGATGAGTGAGCTTGAATTCCCAGAATTCCCCAGCTAATCAACCTAGTTAACTGGTGAATTATGGGAATTGAAGCCCACACATGCTAAAGATACCAAGTTTGAAAAACACTAAATCTCCAGCATAGAAAAGATGACAGCCAGCCATTTTAGTGCTATTTTTGTATAAACCATCCTATACACAACAGACATATATTTTGAAAACAATACAAAACTTTTTATATATGCAAATTAGGAGCCAGATAAGAAAAAAACTGATTTGGGGCCATGAATATTACTGTGAGAGAAAGTAGCACTCTTATCATTAGTTGTACCCAAGGAACACCATTACTTTAGCAGACAAAATATACTTATTTTGCTCTTCTAAAACTAATCATGGAGAAAAAAAAAATATTTGCCCTCAGGGGTTATGCAGGAAAAGTAAAATCTGGACCAAGCTGATCAAGGCTTGTATACCTCACAACTCTGCCATCCTCTCTCCACTATCTTATTCTACTTCTCCCACCCTTCACTGTCATCCCTGCCCTTTAATTCTAGTGCAGCATATTCAGTAGACACATTTTCAATCATCCTTTAGCCTCCTTACACTACCCATGACATCCTTGGATTTTATCTGCTTTCCTGGATATAAACCACACAAAACTTACTGTTCTTAAGACAAAACAATGCAAAGAATATTTTAAACATTTCTTATCCATATCTATGGACATTATTGACTAAAATGTAAGATGATTAGGGGACTGGAAGCTAAAACATATAAAGAACAGTTGCTGGAATTGAGTATGTCTAGTTTAATGAAGAGAAGTACTAGGGGACACATGATAGCAGTCTTCCAATATCTCAGGGGCTGCCACAAAGAAGAAGGAGTCAAGCTATTCTCCAAAGCACCTGAAAGTAGGACAATAAGCAATGGATGGAAACTAATGAAGGAGAGAAGCAACCTATAACTAAGGAGAAATTTCCTGACAGTTAGAACAATTAATCAGTGGAACAACTTGCCTCCAGAAGTTGTGAGTGGTCCAACACTGGAAGTCTTTAAGAAGAGACTGGACAACCATTTGTCTGAAATGGTATTTCCTGCCTGAGCAGGAGGTTGGACTAGAAGATCTTCAAGGTCCCTTCCAACTGTATTATTATTATTATTATTATTATTATTATTATTATTATTATTATTATTATTATTATTATTATTATTATTATTATTATTATTATTATTATTATTAGCATCATCAGCATCAGCATCAGCATCAGCATCTCCTCGGTCTAGCATAGATGCACCTTCTTCTGAGTGTCCACAAAGTCAATTAATTCTGCCAAGTGTTGGAAGGGGAGCATTCATTCTTTTTCTCCACTACCCAATTCACATTTGTGTGTGTGCAAGTGTGTATTTTAACACTCTGCAGAGGTTTCAGAAAGTATAGCTGGAACTCACCTTGGTACCTTTTTTTATCGTAATGACAATCTGTTTTCCCTAGTATAACAGATTGTTTTTAGTAATGGGAAGCTCCTTCCTGTTTCTTTACTACTTTATTACCACCAAGGGTAAATGATCTAATGAATATAGGATTGCTTAGGATTTCAATAGGAACAGAGAGGGTTACTTTTCTACATTTGCCTTAAGGACAACAGTGTCCTTTGCTTTGTAATTCCTGCTTCCAATGTTCTCTTGCTTTAATCCCCTATCTACTTTACTTGAGTGTAAGCAGCTTTAATAAGTGTAACTTACCTCTAAGTAGACTATATGGGATTTTGCTGCCCTTTTGGATTTAAACCAATTGCTTTAAAACAAAGAGGATCTAGATCACGGATGTCAAACTCGCCCCATCACATGACATGTCGCGACGTGTTGTGACTCTTTTTGCATTGCTGGCAATGGGGTAGGCACAGCTTCGGTATGATGAAACCGTCCCGTGGGCCGGCAGTTTGACACCCCTGATCTAGATTAACTAGAGTTAATTAGAGGAAATTATTTTAGTCAATATATTAACAAACAGTAGCATTTTCCAAGTATGCATAATTCATGGGTAGAATTTCATTTCTTGCCTGGTATCTTAAAAAGGTAGTATTTTAATATCCCATGGAAGGTAATGTGAGGTTCTAAAGCCAACCACTTTAAGATTTGCCATAATTTTGCTGTATATGAATCAATATGTTAGTCATGTGAATCATATGATTCATATGAATCAACAACAATAATAATATGAATCATATGAATCTTAGTAACACACTTCCTGTCCTTATAAGAGGTCATAGTACTGAGTCTAAAACAGAAATACAGTATGTGACATTTTTCTTTTGTTTCCAACATTGTGGGCTTCTGGGAAGAGAGGAAAAATTGCCATGCATGTTCAAATGGAAATACTAACTGATGCTTTTATTCATCCAACAATATGTATCAACTGTTTTCTGTTTCACTAGTAATTGACCTTCTGTCCATTAATTATTTTATTGATTTTTCTAATTGTATAGATGTTTTCCACAAAGCAAGCAAGTAAACAAACAAAAATCCTTGTTAATGTTTTAATGTCTATCATTCTTCAGCAATTAAATATTTACTGGCTTTTATGGATCAGAACTTCAAGCATGACTTACATTTTACTCTTGTGTACCAGTGGCTTCATTGTTTGCAACTACTACTTTCTGTTCCCAGACCCGTCTTTGCTATCTGGAAGCCAATTCTTTAGGCATCAAAATGTCTATACTAGCAATTGTTAGTTTTATAAAGGAAATAATCAGTATGTATTGCATTTCAGACTTCAGTAGGCAGAGTTTGAAATCCCAGTCTTTGAACAGTGAATCCTTCCTGTTAAAAATGTAACAAGAAGACATCAAAAGCAGACATTAGCAGATTAGTCCTGAAATATAAATACAGACAGGCATCTGTATTATCTTGAAAATAATATATTTGTTTTAAAACCTTAATATTTTAAAGCCGAAACCAAGCATGTGGTAAGAATTCTGCTTCACTTACTGAGCCACCAGTGTTTCAAGCACAGGCTGATCTAGAAAGCTAAATAAGAATGACTCTGGTTGGTATTTGAATGGGGGATTATCTGGGAAATCCAGATCTGTAGATTGAAATGCAAGGTTGAATAACTTTGTAGAGGAAGACAATAGCAAATTATTTACAAAAACAAAAAGAAAACCATATCTTTCTCAGGAGAGATTCAATCCTCATTTGCAACTTTATTGCCACATCTCAATACAACCGTACAGGTTTCGTTTCCACCAATTTTACGCAGCACAACCTCCCTATATTTTCAATTTATCCAGCAAGCCCCTTTCTTCCTGAGTGGCTCCCTGTCTCTATTTCCAAAGTTAATTAAGCAGCTGAAGCCTGAAAAGCCTCAAGGGATGATTTAATTCCCTAAACTCATATAGAAGCATTCTGGCCAATTTGTCATCTTTTTTTTAACATTGATAGAGGTACTACACTTTGGTCATTTCTCAGTTGGATTATCACAATACATGCTACATGTGGCTCCTTTTGAAGACCATCAGGAAATATAAGTGGGTCCAGAATCTAATGGTACAGATAGCTGTTATGATTCATGAGTCACTTATACTGTATTACACCATTGCTGAACAACCTGCACTGGATGCCAGCCTCTTTCTGGATGCAGTTCAAGATGTTGGTTATCACCTTTAAATCCCCAGATAGCACAGGGTCACATTATTACTAAGATCACCTCTCCTTGAAGGTATCTTCCCATTCCACCAGGTGTGATAGGGTGTGTTCTTCAGGGCCCTCCCCTAAATAGTGCCATCTCATCTTTCTCCCATGAGATCTGGGAGTCCCTCATTATCTGGAAATTTGGGAGAGCTGACTTGTCCCACAAGTGTTGAGCTAGAGTGAGGCTGGATCCCCATGGATATAATAATAATAATAATAATAATAATAATAATAATAATAATAATAATAATAATAATAATAATAATAATAATAATAATAACAACAACAACAACAACAACAACAATAAAGTTGGAAGAGAGTCCAACCCCCTGCTCAGACAGGAACCCTACACCATTTCAGACAAATGGCTGTCCAGTCTCTTCTTAAAAACTTCCAGTGTTGGAGCATTCACCACTTCTGGAGGCAGGCTGTTCCATTGGTTAATTATTCTAACTGTCAGGAAGTTTCTCCTTAGTTCTAAGTTGCTTCTCTCCTTGATCAGTTTCCATCCATTGCTTCTCGTCCTGCCTTCAGGTGCTTTGGAGAATAGCTTGACTCCCTCTTCTTTGTGGCAGCCCCTGAGATATTGGAACACTGCTATCATGTCCCCCCTCGTCCTTCTCTTCATTAAACTAGACATACCCAATTCCAGCAACCGTTCCTTATATGTTTTAGCCTCCAGTCCCCTAATCATCTTTGTTGCTCTTCTCTNTAGAGTCTCAGCATCTTTTTTACATCGTGGTGACCAAAACTGGATGCAGTATTCCAAGTGTGGCCTGGGAGTTTTTGTTGTGCTTTTTAAAAATGATTTTATTATTGTTTTTATGTGAGCAGCCAGAGTTACAATATAATGGATGGATGGCTATATAGCAATAGCAATAGCACTTAGACTTATATACCACTTCCCAGTGCTTTACAGCCCTCTCTAAGTGGTTTACAGAGTCAGCCCATTGCCCCCAACAATCTGGGTCCTCATTTTACTGACCTCGGAAGGATGGATGGCTGAGTCAACCTTGAGCTGGTGAGACTCGAACTGCCAAACTGCTGGCAGCTGGCAGTCAGCAGAAGTAGCCTGCAGTGCTGCATTCTAACCACTGCCCCACTATGTAAGTCTCTTAGTACAGTAAATAAATAATGTGTCAAAAGTATGATAAATTGATATAATGATCCATATCTTTTAAAAAGGCAAGAAAAAGGATCCAGCAAATTATCATCCAGCGAGCATCCTTAGTATCATTAGTAACATTTAGGCAGTCAGAAATCTGTTGGCTGAGTTGAAAAATGTTCCCTGTTGCTCCTAAATTGGAAGCCTTTCGAGCAGGATATTCTACTTTAGTTCACTGTTACCATTTAATATTTTTCTTGAATGCAGATGCAGGAAGGTCTTCTATTTTATTTTTTTTTGATTTTTTTAAAATCCCACTTTATTACTTTACAAGTAACTCAGTGGAGAGTGGGGAAAGAGAGAAGAAGAGGACTCAGTAATAAAAATAAGGGAAATAGTAAGCTTATGAATTTAAAACTTCTAATTAAAATGTATGCCCTTTCCTCCTGACATGGAAGATAAGCACAACGTGGGTTTTTCCCATTTTCAGGAAAATCAGCTGTTGCTGCTATTATTATTATGAATGGTCTTACAGTCAGCCAGATGTTTAGACAGGATTATTCATTTTATTTTTTATATGTTCTTATGTTGTCTAAGCTCTATCTAAACTGACATATCAGATTCAAATCATGCATACATAATACTATTTGAAGGGTTGTGTAGTTTGAAGGGGAAAAAAACCGCTTTTATGTGGTACTGTGTTGTGTTTGTGTCTCTGTGCTCTATTCCAGATGTGGTCGAGGCAATCCCGCCTCTTAATTTTTGGAACCTGCTGTGCAATATATGTCAGTCACAATGACTTGGGAAGCATCTTGATGCCGTATTAGTTTTCACTTGGACTTATTTCATTCACTTTATTCCAGAGGACAGCCTTGAGGGCTAGGAGAATGCTGTGTCTGTCATATTGTGATGAACATTGCTTTGAAGCAAGAAGTCTAGCGAACTAAAAATATCTGATTTTTTTTATGAGGCATCAGTGAATGTTCCTTTTATTGTGTGAAGACGTTTTCCCAATGATTGTTAAGTTACTGGAAATGAGAGAATTAATGGAGGTGAGGAAGACAGCAAAAGAAGACAAGAAGTAAAAGTGGGGTTAAAATGTAAAGACCAATTTATAACACCTTATCTAATAAAATATCTGGGAAATGCTCACTCTTTTTTATGCGCAACTACTGTTACCAGATTAGTGAGAAATAATTTCTCTGAATGTGGCCAATTTCTGTTATGCTGTATGTAAAACTAGGCAAATTTTAACTGTCCACTGTTTATTCACCACCAATTGCAATATACAGAATACAGAATTCAGAATAATAGAGATGGAAGGGACCTTGGAGTCCTATTGTTGGGTTATCAAGAAGTCTTCAGTGGTTTGCAATGGCTGCAGATATTTTAATACTTATATAATTATTTTTATTACAGATATTTAGTTGTATTTTGATTGTTGTAAATTGTCAGGAGTCATTGAGATGACACAGTATATAAATTTAAGGAATAAGTCAGTGATGGTGAACCTTTTAGAGACCGAGTGCCCAAACTGCAACCCCAAACCCACTTATGCATCGTCGAGTGCCGGGTGGGTGTGGCACATTGGCTGGGTGTGGCCCATTGGGAGGGCATGGCTGCGGTGGTAACAGCAGTCTGGGTGGGACTAAAAAGTTCAATCAATCAATTCCAACTTTGCAAGATTGTTTTTTTTCCCGCGAGAAGTTGAAATTGATTGATTGATTGAACCCTTTTTTTTTTGTACACGGCAGCAGAGGCCTAAAGCGAAAAGGTTTTATAAAACCCAGCTGAAGGCCTAGGACTGGGGCAACGGTGCGCGTGCCCACAGAGAGGGCTCTGAGTGCCGCCTCTGGCACCCGTGCCATAGGTTCGCCACCACTGGAATAAGTATTAAACTGAGGCCTCTAAAAAATTGCAATAATTGATTTAGTCTTTTCTGCTATTTATTAAAGAAGCCTGGCTTTGTTCAGGCATCAATGAGAATCTGGAAAAAAAAATATAGCTCTTTTTAGAAATCCATCTTTTAAACTTAATGCAACTCTTCAAATAATCACATCTTCTTTTCAGGCTGTTTAGTAGGAAGAAACTCAAAACATTGAAGTGGCTTTTTAGATGAAATTGGACAGTAATTTTTCATAATCAAAGAAAAAATTTATAACAATAAAAAGATTTAGTTTAAAATTTCTAGTTTTAATAGATAGTAATGTTGCAACAATTTGCTATATTGTCTGAAAAATGATAGAGGAAAGTGGATATTAAGGATCATCATGTGTATTTCATAAGCCATTTTTATTTTATCTTTAAACCTAGCATACTTTCAGAGCACTTTTTGGAGATGCATTTAGCTTTGATTTGTTCATTATATTTTCTTTTCTTGTACTCTTGAGATAAATTAGAGCAACAAATCCTTTGTCAATCTTTCATAGTTTATCTTTAGCACATAATCTTCTGTAAAAAGATTTTTTCCCCAAAAGAATTAGTTCTTAAATTCTGACACATACCAATACATACTAAAAGCACAATCTTAAGAATAAATCAATCATTGTTCAATTATAGTTTGTACAATTATAGATTAGCTATCTAAGAAACACTTCAAATAGAAATTACAAAAGGTGGGATATTTCTAATGGAGTCTAAAAGAAAATATACAAAGAACATTAAAAGGTGGGATGTTTCTAATGGAGTCTAAAAGAAAATATACAAAGTACATTAAAAGGATAGTAAACAAGCCTCTATTTAAGCTGCTCAGTCTATTTATATCCATAGTTACACAGTAAGAGTAAGGTATCTGTGCAAAATTGAAGGCTGTTCTTTATATCAAATGAATAATGTTTCAGTTCTCATCACAAAGAAAACTGATTGGTTTCTTCCTGTTTTATTAAGAGAATCTAATTCCCCAATGCTGGTTTTATTCATATTCATGAATCTAGATAATAATAATAATAATAATAATAATAATAATAATAATAATAATAATAATAATAATAATAATAATAATAATAATAATAATAATAGTAAAGTTGGAAGGGACCTTGAAGGTCATCTAGTCCAACCCCCTGCTCAAGCAGGAAACCCTATACCATTTCGGACAAATGGCTGTCCAGTCTCTTCTTAAAAACTTCCAGTGTT